>NC_136961.1:8388108-8528108 GCF_032717465.1 Coenobita brevimanus
TCATATGTTGCAAGCACACACAGTATCAGAAGTGTACAAAGATGTGGTATTCCCAGAAAAAGGGCTCCACACACAATCCTACGTTGCAGCCAACACGTTCGTGCCTCGTTTCATTTCTCTGAGTGGTAGGTCTTGCCTTTGAGTAACTGCATACGTGACTGCAGCACTGGGGTCTAGGGTGGTACAGTTGAGGAGGGATGAGGCTGGGGAAGTGGCATCCTGTGAGGCATAGGGAAGTCTGGCCAGTAGTGATGGGGTGGGGGCAGTGGTGTGGCCTTTCCTCAGCATATATGGAAATTAGTTCATGGGACAGCTCCCTCACAAACCCCTTGAAGGTCTCTGAGGTACCCGTAGTCAAGGCATGGAGGTAGTGGGCATTGAGGACCGTGATGTCCAGCAGGAGGAAAAAAACTTCAACGTGGTCCTGGCACACTCCACACTGGAAATCATGGAGTCAGACTGGTCAACCTGCCTCATCTTGGCATTGTAGTCAATAACTGACTCCAGTTTCCAGACGTGGTGCCTCCTCTTGCTGAGGTGATCTATGCAGTCAGTGCAATGCATCAGGGGGCGGTGTACTATCAGAAGGAGGAAAACTTCCCTGTATTTGATTTGAAAAAAAAACTCATTCTTGTCGAGTTTCCTCCCAACCTTGACCATATGATGGCGTTTTTTTTTTTTTTTTTCCCACAGTGCCACAGACTTCGGTGTCGTGAAGGTGGAGGTACTGAGCGAGAAGGGGGCTAGTATACCAGTTGTCAAGGTACAAGGCTTGACCATGATGAAGGTACTCCTCTATCATGATCTTCACCACAGCCCCTGAGAGTCCAATACTTCGATCTTCTGTTATGTCTGTCTGTGCCCAGGTGTACAAGACTAAGTCTTGCGCATAATCAGTTTTATAGTCACACATAATGAAGATCTTCAACTCAAAACGGTGTCTCTTGCTGGGTATGTATTACCTAAAAGAAATATTGCCTCTCCACAACACAAGACTCTCATTTATGACAAGGTCTCTGTAAGGGTAGAAGGATGAATGGAACTTTTCCCACAGGTGATCAAAAACCATTCTTATCCTCCTCATCCTATCATTGTTATTAGTATTTGCAAGGTATTTGGCATCGTAAAAGTGGAGGTGGCTCAGAATTTGCTGAAATCTATTCCAACCCATTACCTTCCCAAAAAAAGGCGTGATTATCATTGGGTTCGTAGACCAATATACCAGAATTTGTCATTTCCTGACAATACCCATCAAGAGACCCAGGGCAAAAAATATGAACATCTCACTTGTCGTGACTTGGTAGTCATATTGCTGGGAATGCCTGCTGGTTGTACCTTCACAATAGCTTTGGCGGTGCTGGCAAGCAGCAAAAGCGTTGGTTTGGTCCACTATTCGCTCCACACACTCCTCACTGAAATATTGGTGGAAGAAATTCACCCTGGTGGAGCCTGCATGGAGGCCAGGTGCTGTACAGCCAGACCACCACTTCTCTGTGAACTGGTGAATGATGGGAGTGAAATCACTCCCATCTTCTGAGTCCCACGACACACCACCGTCTCCAGCCTCGTCCCCATCATCACCGTCGTAAGGGTGGGGAGGAGAAGGTGGTGAGGGAGGTTGGGGAGGTAGAGAGCGGCGCCCTTCCCCACTCGTGCTCCTCTTCCCTCTCCCTTTCCCTTCTCCATTCCCTTCCCTTTCTTTCCTTTCCCCACATCATGGGGTTGTGGGGTGGAAGTGCAGGAAGTTTGCGGGGTGAAAGAGGTGCTGGGGAGCTGCTGCTCCCCAACTGCCCATTCCCCAGGTGCACCACATGCTTGCCTGGGGGCTGGCTCCCCACCGCCACCACCACTTCCCCTTTCACTGGCGCCCACCCCACCACTTGTACCTTCCCCAGACAAATCACTATGTCCATACCTTATCCTTCTCCTCATCGCCTCTTCAGCTCCCCGTGGCGAAATCCTCTCCCTCCCGAACCACGAGGGAATACCCCAACCTACTGCTCCATCCTTGTCCTCGTCCTCGTCCTCATAAGACCTTTCGTTTAGGGGCTGGAGAGAGGTGCGTGTATGTGGTTGGGGTCTAGGCTAGCCTTCCCTAGCCCTGCGGTATGTGACACATCACACCTTCCTTGGTGATGGTACCTCCTCATCAATGTAGCTCGTTTCTTCCTCCAGCGCCATGTAATCTTTCTCCTCCACTTCGTCATAGATTGGAGAAACACTCTTGCCTGTGAAGGCATCAAGGGCGGCTTGAATTTCATCGTCGGAGAGACCTCAGCGTGCCCTGTCTTGAGTGGGTCACTGTTAACAGGTTATTGACCAAGACAGTGGCGTACTGGGGTCACGCAGGGTTGGGGAGTGTCCCCACCTGGCGGAAGGTAGAGGAAGGTCTCCTGCATATGCTTACCAAAATTCATGCGCGAAACCTGAAAAATGTGCAAATGATGAATCTTGCAATTGTGAAACATACCGGTATGTCATTGGGTGTCAGCGTGAAAAAATGTGGTGACGTACTCATAAGTTGTGGGGATGTGGTTGGTTAACAGAAAAATTTTAAAGCATCTTTCCTATCACAACCTTCTTTCTGATCGTTAGTATGGGTTCCGTCAGGGTCGCTCCACTGGCGATCTTCTCACCAACCTTTCAGACTCCTGATCATCCTCCTTTTGGGACTTTGGTGAAAGGCTTGCCATTGCACTTGACATCTCAGAGGCTTTCGATCGAGTCTGGCATAAATCATTAATTTCCAAACTGCCCTCTTACTGTTTCTATCCTTCTATCTGTGCCTTCATCTATAGCTTCCTTTCTGGGCATTCCATAGCTGCTGTTGTAGATGGCCATCGTTCTTCTAGATCTATCAACAGTGGTGTTCCTCAGGGCTCTGTCCTATCACCATCTCTCTTCCTTTTATTCATCAATGATCTTCTAAGCTGTACATCTAACCCTATCCACTTGTACTCTGATGATTCCACGCTTCATCTTTCCATACGGTTCCTGCAACGTCCATCTCAACAATTACTTCAACAAACAAGAGATGAGGCTATGGCACACCTAATGTCTGACTTGTTTGATATCTCTGACTGGGGTAAAAATAATATTGTTGTTTTTAATGCATCAAAGACTCAGTTTTCACACCTATCAACCCCAAAAAACCTTCCACAGGAATACCCACGAATATTTAACACTATCCAGCTCAATTCTGCATCATCCTTGAACATGCTTGGGGTTTCATTCACTCGAGACTTATCTTGGAAAGATCATATTACATCTCTTGTAAAATCTGCTTCCAAGAGATTAGGCGTGCTAAGTCGACTCCATACCTTCTTTACCCCTGCACAGTTGCTGACTTTATACGTGGGTTTTATTCTCCCCTGTGTAGAGTACAATTCTCATGTGTGGGGAGGTTCCCGACATACAGCTTTTCTCAATAGAGTGGGGTCAAAGGCTTTTCATCTCATTAACTCTCCTCCTCTTACTGGCTCCCTGCAACCTCTGTCTCTTCGCTGCACTGTTGCATCTTTATCTCTTTTTCTGTCGCCACTTCAATGGTCACTGCTCCTCTGAACTGTCCGCCTGCATCCCTCCACCCCTACAACGGGCATATAGCACCCAGCTAGCAACAAACTCTCATCCCTTTTCTGTCCAACTCTCTAATGCAAGAGTTAACCGTTACTCTCAGTCCTTCAATATGCAACAGGTCAGCTCTGGAACAGTTTCCCTCTGTCTGTATTTCCTACTTACTATGATCTCCAGTCTTCCAAATGCAGTGTGTCCAGGCATCTCGAAATGAACAGACCTTGAATTTGGCTCTCTTTTGTATTGTTTATGTTTTTTTCTTGAATGGAACGGTTTGGAATCCCCTGGCCTTTAGTTCCTTCTTCCTTGCATTAAAAAAAAAATACTGCTTGCCAATGTTACTTTCTGGACTACAGTTATTATTAGAACTGATATTGTAACGTATTATGTATTATGTATTGCTGTGGTCAAAGAAACTATCTATACATCTATGCAGCGATTTTTTTTTTTTTTACTTCCATGCTCACTTACCTATTTCTTACCACTGATTTCAAAGAACCAGCAACCTTTCTTTCGTATTGTACCCTTTCAAGCATTCATCCTCCAAACTTCCATCCTTTCTCATCACACTACTTAAATACACTCATATTTTCCTTTTCCTCATCATCCAGCCATACTGTACATTCAATGACTTAATTTCTCTCGAAGATCATAACTTTGCTCTTCCCTACATTCACCTTCAGACTGTTTTTTGCACACTCTCACAAACTCATTCACCAAGGCTTGCAGTTCCCTTTCGTGTTCACTTAACAGTGCAGTATCATCTGAAAACAACAGTGCAGGAAGTTTCCCATTTGGGCCTTCCCACACTAGGGCCTCTCCGACATCCACTGCCCTACCAATATATCTCTTGTATAACCGCATCCATATATATATATATATATATATATATATATATATATATATATATATATATATATATATATATATATATATATATATATATATATATATTTTAATGTGAGTAAGAAGGAACCAAACGCTAGGAACCAGCAAACAATTCCTTCCAAGAAAAACAAAAACAAAAACAATACAAGAGTGAGCCAAATTCAAGATCTGTTCATTTCAAGATGCCTGGACACACTGCGTTTGAAAGACTGGAGATCATAGGAAGTAGGAAATACAGACAGAGGGAGATAGTTCCAGAGCTGACCTATTGCACAAAAGAAGGACTGGGAGTAACGGTTAACTCTTGCCTTAGAGAGCTGGACAGAAAAGAGATGAGAGTTTGTTGCTAGACGGGTGCTATGTGCCCGTCGTAGGAGTGGAGGAATGCAAGCAGACAATTCAGAGGAGCAGTGACCATAGAAGCAGAGATAGAAAAGAGATAAAGAGACAACACTGCAGCGAAGAGACAGAGGTTGAAGGGAGCCAGTAAGAGAAGGAGAATTAATGAGACAAAAAGCCTTTACTTCACCCTGTTGAGAAGACCTGTATGTGGGTAGCCTCCCCACACATGAGAAATGTACTCTACAGAGGGGCGAATAAAACCCGTGTATAAAAAGTCAACAACAGTGCAGGGGTAAAGAAGATACGGAGTCGGCTTAGCACACCTAATCTTTTGGATGCTGATTTTACAAGAGATGTAATGCGATCTTTCCAAGATAAATCCCGAGTGAATGAAACCCCAAGCATATTCATGGATGATGCAGGATTGAGCTGGATAGTATTAAACATTAGTGGGTATTCTTCTAGAAGATTCTGTCGGGTTGATAGGTGTAAAAACTGAGTCTTTGATGCATTAAAAACAACAAGATTATTTTTACCCCAGTCAGAGATACGAAACAAGTCAGACATTAGGTGTGCCATAGCCTCATCCCTTGTTTGTTGAAGTAACTGCTGGGATGGACGTTGCAGATTGAACAACCATGGAGACATGACACACCCTTGTTTCAATCCAACATTCAGGCAGAAAAATTCACTCAGTTCACCACCCACACACACAACAGCCTTTGCACCCTCATACATACTCCCTACGACATTTAACAACGTCCAATTTACTCTATTTTTAGTATTTTCCACATTTCTTTTCTGTCCACTCTGTCACATGCTTTCTCCAAATCCATGAAGGCCACATACAACTTCTCTTCCTTCTGTAGAAACTTTTCCAATAAAGATCTAAGATCTGAGGGTGAATATCTGATCTACACAACCTCTTCTCTCATTAAAACGTCTTTGTTCTTCTTCAACTAATTCCTCTGTTATTTCTGTAATATTGATAATGGCAATAAAATATACTTATGTGCATTCACTCTAAGCTGACAAATATTTCTAACCCCTTTCAGCTAATTTGCTGGCCAAATGTCGTCAGACCGAATAGTTTAAATGACTAGTGACCAGATAGTCCCTTTCCTCCTTCGTAAATAAGTCTCATCTAAAATCATGGAACCACGACATAGCTTTCGAGTCTTGGGAGTGGTCCAGTTCTGTCAGATGAAAACAAACCCACTGTAGGTAGGAAGGAGTGCTAAGGAGCCTCCTGAACAGACGAAAACACACCCCTTTACACCCTTCACTACTATGACTTACATTCGTATATATTCTTGCTAGTTCCAGAGGATTTCATTCAACCTGACTGTTTTACAGCGAAGGCGTTATTGATATTTATATATAACACTTCCAGTTCCAAAAGACTCTCCGACGCCGAATAAAATTGCCAGTACTTTGCAATATGAAATACATCACTAGATTGAAGGGATTAAACTTTTCAGTATCATGATGTCTTATCTGTTCATATTTCTTGCAGTCTTCAGACGATTTTGCTCAGCTTACGATAGACCTTTAGTAGTGACAGTGTAAATGAGTGTGTAGATGCAGATAAGTATTTAGATAGGTATACAGATGGATACAGAGAGAGAGTGGTCTGCAAGAAAGTAGCTTGAAGGAGGAAGTGAGGTAGATAGACATATACATCTAGGTAGGTAGGCAGATAGGTAGGTAGGTTGACAGCTAGATAGATAGATAGATAGACAGGCACAAATGGATAGATAGATACAGACAGATAGATCATTAGTGGAGCTGCATCTTAGATCTGTCGATGATATGCGAGTAACTTGAAGGAAAGTCAGATACCTCTAGTCTCTTCAGCCAAGTTCTGCCATTAATCTTACGGGTATCCAGTCTTAGTTATTGACTGTGTGTGTGTGTGTGTGTGTGTGTGAGAGAGAGAGAGAGAGAGAGAGAGAGAGAGAGAGAGAGAGAGAGAGAGGTGAGGTTCTTGTTATGGAATACAAACAAGGATTATGAATCTAACACATACAGCTGGAGGTTGTTGTTGTTGTTGTTAAGTAACCCCGTTTCGTCTGGCCGAGGAGACCCATCAACCGCAAGCAAGCAACTACCCATGCAGGGCCATCCCATATAGTGAACCGATGTTTTCTTATGGTAGACAGCAACTCGCCACAACGAAGCGCGGGGAAGTATGTGGAAGTTTGGTTCCCCGAAGGACACCACATTTGCATCTCTCTATCCAGTCATCAAGGGCATCATAGTAGGCTCCGCATCACCCCATTATTTGTTTGAATAGTTTCCAACAAACGTTGTAAATGGTTGTTGGGTTACAGGAATCATTAGGCTGGTCATGCAGTGTAGACCAACCTGAAGGGGAGAGAATAATAATAAAAATTGACAGGAACGATGGTAGAAATAGGAAGAGAGGAGCTCAGATAGAGAAAAAGAATGACGAAGGTGAAGGAAGAAGCAGGTGGCACTTCATCTAGTGACTGGATGATGGTCGCCACCGCCTACCACAACAGCTGGAGGTAGACTGGCTAATTAGATAAACAATTTATGAGATCATTTTCTGCAAGAAGGATAATGAGGGGAATAAAATCTCAAGACAAAAATGTTTATGAGTGTTATTATAATGAGTAGAGATGCTGCCTTATATTATGGCACCATTATAACTGGCAGGTAGAACTACCCAATTATATCAAGTGAATTGCAGGAAAGGGACATCATCACCTTCCAGTCAGTCCACTGGGTTCACATTCAGAGGAACTTGGGGTTCCTCCTGCTGCTGCTTCTCCTCCTCCTCCTCCTCCTCCTCCTCCTCCTCCTCCTCCTCTTCTCTTCTCTGACTTCACCTATCCACGTCTATCTTAGTCTGCCTCCTCTTGTCCCTTCCTCCACTTTTCAGTCACGCTTCTTCCCATAAAGTCGTTGTTTTTAACTGACGGGACTGAGCCACTTCCACAGTTTGAAAGCCTAACTAGTGGCTGCATGAAATTCGATGAGGCTTAGTTATGAAGCACGAGTGACCCTCCATGTTCTCTGGTCAAATCCACCGTCCAGTCTGACTGAACTTAGTTATCAGTTTTGCTGAAAGAAGTTATGGACGTTTGTGAAGTTAAAATATACTCACTGTAGTCAGTCTTTCACCCTTCATGGCGTTTTACATATCTTAAACTGCTGGAATGATTCACGGCGTAAGAGATGTGTGTTTCTGAAAGCATATATGTAACCTACAGGTATGTATCTATCTATTTTTCTGTCTATTTATAGCCAGAAGCCTTAATTCAGGAAGGGGTGGCCACAAACGAGTTTACTCTATAACACCCTGTCCTCCGCCATCAGGATGTCGTATCTTCAACAGATGCCTCTCCATTCCATTCCTTCTTCTCTTCCCGGTCTCCCTCTTTTCCTTCCCCCTCCCTTCCACCTCACTCACATAAGCTCTCCTAGTCGGTCTCTCATTCTCCAATTATCCCCGATGTATCATGAAGACAGATGATTGAAATAAAATTGCTTCCATTCACATCATTTAAATTGATGTTTCTTCGTTATGTCACGAGTTGTACTGTAGACTGTATTTCATTTATTTTACTTGTTTGAGTTTTCCTACGTTTTACGGCTTATTTTTACTTGTTCAGTGGAAGAAAAAAAGATAATCCTACGGCTCTTCATTCTTTCCATGTCATCTCTTCGTGACTAGCACGATATTCCAATGTTAATCTCTTGTTATAGCTTAGCATTCAAGATGGAAAGATGGCAATGTTACATCTAGTTAAAGTGAACGGAGAATTCCACATACCTTTACGCCGACACGTATTGGTTCTAAGCGATATAATCTTTCTAGTCTTAAATTTGCTTAAATCTTGGAACCATGTGGCGTATTTTCATTTATTGTTTCTATCAACAAGGAGCCTAATATTCAGCTTAGAGACCTCCAGCAGTGAAGACATTAATGAAAGCTGTACTTGACTCCTTCAGCTTGAAATATCTCTCTAGCCATTCAGCCGTCATCCAAACATTTTTCCCCATTAGGAACATTGGAACGCTGGGTTAAGCTGCTCAGTCACGACATTAAATGCAAGGGTGACCGACCTCACCCATCCCTGAGTGGCAGTATGTGAGCAATAACGCCTAACCACACCTCAGATGGATACCCTTGAAACCTCTATCCGGGCTGACAGCCTTAATCAATTAGACCACCATGCATTATTTGGTTATATGGTTACCACCCAGCCTAGGAACTGAGTTTATGAGTTACATTTGGCTTGTTACTCTACCTGTTGTAAAGCCACCTGAAGGCAGCACCATATCAAATGATTGGATTTGGGGGCCCCACATACCAAAGCTGAATGATACAGGCTGGAGATAGAAAGAATAAAACTAAGATGATGTAACTGTCCTGCAGACAGTCACAAGTCTCCCCACCTACTGTTTCTTACAATGACCTTGGCCACATTGGTAGACTTGGATTTTTTATCAGCAATATCCCATATCAGGACACATCACCTGGGCAATTCAGATTCTCTGCGCAGGTCCCATTGAAATCTCCAGTAGCCACGACCAACTTATCTCCTTCACAACATAACACTGATATGATACTTTCTGGCATGCCATTCCACTGCACATAAAGGATTTTTTTCCTATCAGCAACGGCCCATGTCAGGATACCCTGGGCCCTTCAGATTCCTCGGCAGTCTCCTGTTCTCCTGGAATCGTAGCGAGACTCTGAGGCCGGAATAATAATAATAATACCAGCAAAAACAAGTCTCCACCTATGTAATAGGTGGACTAATGAAAGATACATCATCGGACTGAAGGAGTTTGATACACACTCACCTCTTGATATTGTATAGTGCGTTTGTCATCATCTGACCCTCAACCCTCTTCAGCTCAGTTGGTGGCTAGATGTAGTCAGATTGCTTGATTGATTTAACTAGTAACCAAGTAGACTCATTCCAACATCATAACTAGCACAAATCTTTCAAGTCAAAATGTCTTGTGTGGCTGGCTCAAGGACAAAAAACTCAAACACATCCTCGGCCTCTGATATGCAACCATTGTTTTAAAGTCCAGGTCCCTGTTTCAGTCCAAGGAACACATGTTCACAAAGGCCTTATAGTATTCTTGAACACCGAGCATCACACAGCCACTTCAAGGTTTGTCAACACATACACACTGAAATGTAGTCACTAGCTGATGTCATTTATATTTCGTCCACTTAACTTTATTTATTTTTTTTTTTTTCACTCTTTAGCTTCTTTCTTGTAAACCTATACCAGAACTGGACAATACTATAACTGTACATTGTTTCGAAAGCACTTCTTCGTGACTAGCTTCATATTGCTGTGTCAGTATCATTTTACACGTCAGCAGCTGAGATGGTGAAGTAGCAATTTTAGGTCAAATTGAAGTGTACAGAATATAGCACGATTTTATGATAATCTCTTGTAAGTTGCCAGTTTCTGTCTTATATATCCACACACACACACACACACACACACACACACACACACACACACTTTGTGGTATTGATAGGTCTAGTCATTTTACTTTTACTTGGCCCAGATATTCATTTTTTCACTGTTTATTTTCACTTAGCTCAGTGATTGAAGGAGACAATGCTACGGCTGTACATCCTTTCCAGAGCACTTCTGGGCGACTAGCATCGTATTCCAGCACTAAGTTACTGCTACAACTGTGCATTGACGATGGGGAGATGACAATTTTAGGCTAAGTTAGAGTATAAAGAATATAGATGACAGTGTACTGACTAGTTTATTCGTTCTGATGACTTCAAGTAAATTTCCTAGTTTCTGTCATCAGTATCTACTCAGACGCATTCCCCATGATTTATTTAGGCATACTGTTGTCAATCTGCCAAATAGCGATTTGACTATAATATTTTGATGAGATTCTGTTTTCCATATACATTCACACTCATTATTCCTGCAGTTTATTCGCTGATGGATAGTATTTGACGTGTCAGTTTTTCTGGTAACTCCAAGTACATTTTCAGTTTTGTGCCTGCTTCCATTCTCAGGCACCTTTACTGTAGCTTATTGTGTGATGGACAGTAATTTGACCAGTAATTACTTCCGATGTCCTCAGATAAATTTTCAGCATTTATCATGTGCATTCAGCTGCTAAATTCAATCTTTCTTGTGGTTAGTAGTCATGTAGTAGTGGAGAGTAATTGGACTAGGAACTTTATTTTGATGATATCGTTTTTTTTTTTTTTTCCATTTTCTAGCATATTCACCCAACCACAAGACGTTCCATTTGTGGCTTATTCTGTGCGACCACTGTTGAGACAGCGGGTAATGGTGAAGAGTGAGGAAGGGAGAGCTGTTTTTATCCCATCATCCAACTGCTCGCAAAGTTAATATGACTGAGTTTTCATGGGTGAAATACCACAGCCGAACTACTGCCACACCACACCACAGCACGGCCCACGCTAATAGTATTTGCACACCACCTGGAAAACACAAAAGAAGTCCCATTGACATACAGCATTGAAATATACAGTAAGACAGTCACATTTTTAGAATTTGAAAAAAGATATAATATGCATCTGAATTTTTATTTAACCCCCATGGACACCAAGGACACCACTGATGTTAAATCTTCCTTATTACCCATTTTACTAGTGACATGAGTGGCATCCAAAAAGTGACAAGTATTGGATAAATATTATGTCATTGGTTGATTAAAGCCCAACCTGGTGGCATCAGTGGGAAGAGCAGGTTTGTCACAAAGGTAAATGGTAACTCTGTAGTCTTTGTTTCCCATGAACGCACCTCTCGATTAGTTTTCACTCAGTTTAAGCATACAGCCTTGATGTCCTTACTTTTTTGCACATTATTAAACAAGATTAATAGCACTTCATACATGCAGAAGCTTATGGGTCCTAATATAGGGTTTCACTAAAGTCGCTTGAGTCTACAGGAGTGAAGCACTTCATTTCCGAAAACAGTAGTGAGTGACAGTTAGTCAGGGCCGCTCCTCGAGATGCTCCCTCATCTAAAAATTATTGGTCGTTCCTAAATTCTGAAAATACCATCGGAAATTCCATAAAGGTTACTTTTAGACCTATTCAACAGAGAAGGTTACAAAACTTTGCCCTGTGTTGTTGAGAAATTATATGTTACTTTCTGTTTTGTTTGCAATGCTGAAACTTGACTGTAATATTCATAATATTTGCTTATCCACTAGTACAACCAGTAAAGGAGCCAGTGATATGTTACTTACGTCAGTACAAATGCATTTGGTGGGGAACAATCAGCCAATATAAAAAAATATGCAAAGGGATGGTGCCTTGGCCTCCTCTATACAAACTGCCTGGGTACAGCAAATAGTGTGACTTATGCTGTGCATAAGTAGTTGGTATTAGACATCTAACATGAAAGTCACCACATCACGTACAAGAAGAGGTGGACTAGAGTCAGTCCTAGAGAAATATGGCCCAGCCCACACATCTTCGTTATCTGTTATTATTAGAAATTTGTTTAGAAATCCAATATATCTTGTGCAAAATATATTAAAAACCTAAGCCCTTTCCTGGAACTGTATATGAATTAAGAATGATATGACAAAAGGTAACTGGCAATACTGAATCTGGTGAAAGCGCAACAAAAGCCACCGTATATTGTTCTGTGGACACAGCAGAGAGGTCATTACAACAGTAAGGTCCGGCCAAGAGTGATGGAGAGTAACTGAGTTTCTTTCCACTATGTTCTTAGCCAGTGGAAGGTACCAAATTTCTTATATAATTTTTCCTATGTTTCACCCACCATTCCAATGGAAGATGCTCTTGTGAAGTCGTTCCCCTTCGCTCCACCCATTATTCCAATGGAAGGTACCAAACTTGTGAAGTTTATTTCACAAACTACTCCAATGGACGTGTCAAATTTGTGACATCATTTGCAATGCCCCCCCCCCCCCGTCACTACTCCGGTGGAAGATGCCAAACTTGTGATATCATTTCCCTGTTCTCCACCCACTCTCCTTACCAACCCAAGAGATGTGCCAGTACCCATGCCGTCACACATCTTGGCTCTTCCCACTCTATGATCATCCAATGAGAGGTGCCAAAGCTCGTGACATCACTCCCCTAGACTCTGTCCACAATTAGCACACACAGATAGAGGAACACCAACTTTTAACATTACTTTTTAGGCCACCACAGTTCCATATGCTCACCTGTGCTGAGCACTACTGAAGCTGATCCATTCGCCATTGCCATACGTTCCTCCACAATGGACGCTTGGTGGGGGAGGTCTGTGTGCACGGAGACCACACTGCTCTCCCAGTATCTGTAGGAGTAGGACCAGGAACAGGAACAGGAACAGGAGCAGGTGAAGGAGTAGGAGCATGAAAAGGGGAAGGAGTTAAAGACTGTCAAATAAAAGAGGGTATTAACCCTTTCACACACAGAGATGTTTAACCCCTAACAGTGGGCTGACATGTATAGCAGTCACGATTTTGGGCGTGGAGCAACGCCGGTTGACGTGTATAGCCGCAAGCGTCTTCCCACTACCCTTGAACTTTAACTTATCCTTACTCATCGACGGGACCATCTAGAGACGTGGGGATACTTTCATTTGAAAGAGGAAGAGTTGGTGATTCATATATATCTTCATTTTTTCCTCTAGCTGTTATAGTTTGGCAGATATTAGGGTTTGAAGTAAGGGTATTTTTTTCCATCACGGATATCCCCCATAGGGAGAAGCGTGCAACATCGGAAACCCCCCGGCATGTAGGGGTTAAAAAGTTTTGTTTCACAACACATTGGCTTTTCTCCCCTCCCTGCTGCCCACCGTGTGCTCCAAAAAAGTGTATTCTCGGCTTATTTTCACCACCCAAACATATTTATTTTGCCACAAAACCCACATATTCCTATTCGTCGATGTTTGCTCTACACGATAAGCAAAAAAGAAGAAAAAACACACACACTATACGTAAGTTAGGGCCGTGTGAATAAACATTCGGGAGCATTCATCTCACTTCCCAACATCAAAAATCGAATGTTTACTAATCAATCTCTACATGTTATACCATCAATGGAAAGAGAATTTTATGAGCTTTCAAATGGGGTAGGTGCCATTTTGATATGAGGTATGGTGTTTGAGTAATAAGTGAAAAAGTAAAACCCATTTCTAACAGACAATGGGTGTTTTATTCGGGGAGCTCTAGGGAAAAACTTTTCTTGGCATTGTTATATTTTTATTTTACCATCCTATGCAGAATGTCATTGGCTTTCACTTGAGACCAAACGGTGATCCTACGCCTCATAGTTTTTGAGAAAAATGCAAAAAATTGTGGTGTACCCACCCGAATGCTGAACCAACATCAGCCACGCTCACTTACATTATTTTCCCATAGCGCACAAACATTTTCATGCTTGCCAGCTGGGCTATTTTTGGCTTTATGTCAACAACTATTATAAAATTACTTCTGCTTTTCTTTTTAGTCCTCTCGGAAACCACACATGAATAATACACCTGTTGCCAGCAACTGAAACTGAAGTTGTACTTATTTCCCTGTCATTTGTGTTGTGTAAAGAACAATATATATGTATGTGTAAATATACTGCCCTAAAAATAGGTAAAAAGATAAATAAAAAAAGAAAATCACTTACTTCTCCAGTGGCGATGCTCTTCCTGCCGGACCAGATGTGTTTGGAGGTGAGGAGTTTTGTATTTTGTGTGTGTGTGTGTGTGTGTGTGTGTGTGTGTGTGTGTGTGTGTGTGTGTCTGTCTGTCTGCCTGTCTGTCTGTATGTATGTGTGTGTGCTCCACTAGTGAAGGTATTGCTCGGCATGGTACCGCTCGAAACAATCACCCATGCAAAGTGGCACATCACATACAGGACACATGTTCCTTGTGTCCTTCCTCATCCCCAACCTGAGCCTCTTCCCGTTGGGGGTCCTCGCCCGGTGGTGGCCCAGAATGCGGTCCAACCTCACATCGTCGTCTACAGTATCACCTGGCGACACTTGCTTGGATGCCCTTGCGCTCTGTGGTCCTGTCATGCAGAAGGGCAGCTACAGGCCCAGGCACGGGTTCTCCTGATGGACCAGCAACTGGAGGTGGTGGCAGTGCTGGCACCCATGATGGGCCTCCTGCAGGCGGTGCTGGTGGTGGTGATGGCATCCGTGATGGGCCTGCTGCAGGCAATGCTGGTGTCAGTGATGGGACCAGTGGTGATCCTCCTGCAGGTGGTGCTGGTGCTGGTGGTGGCTGGGCCCATCCTGATGCTGGTGCCTGTGCCTGCTGGGTGCCAGGTCTTGCTGGTGCTGGCCGTTGGGTAGGTAGGTCTGGGAAGTGGTGGATAACATGTCCAGACATGGGCCAGTCTTCTTCATGGAAATGCAGAAGATCATAGATGATCTGCTCCATATATTCAAGGGTACTTTTTGTACAAGGCGAACGTGTTAAAGAGTGCCATGTGGTCGAAGTAGAAGGTGATCTTCGTCCACTCGATGGTTTGCTATTGGATGGGGTAATACTGGACCATCTGATCGAATTGATCCACCCCACCCAAGTACCTGTTGTAGTTCTCAACAATGACGGGTTTGTTGACAACCTTCTCCATGTAGGTTATCCGCCCGTCATTACCCCACACCTTCCCTCGAACCCTCATCGGAATGGCGTTGGTGCTGTGGAAGGTGGATACCATACTGACAATGCGCTTGTCCCTCCACAGCAAGACGAGCACGTTGTCCTTGTACCTGTATACCATGCCCCACTCGGGCAGGCTCTTAGCCCTGGCAATGGCCTGCAGCTGGCGTGGTGCTCCTCTAGGCAGCCATAGGGTCCCACACACGTAAATGCTTGCTGTGAAGAGTTGTTCACACAGGGCTACAGAATTGTCATAGTTGTCCATGAACAACTTATAGCCCTGGTCCTTCAATGGTCCCATGAGGTCCCACACGGTGTTCTCGAGGGTCCGCTGAACACCCAGGTAGACCTTGAGGTTCCAGATGTAGCCCAAGGACGATTCAGCCACCATGTACAGCTTGATGGAATACTTGGTGGGCTTCTGGGGGTTGCAGACGCAGAAGGACAGCCTGCTCTTCCACCCCAGAGAGCCCTCATCGAGGCTGAGCTGCTTCTCGGGTTGGTACATTGACTGGAACCACTGACTGTGTGAATGCAGATGAACAGATCTTGGTTCTCCCAGGGTATGGCGAACGAGTCGAAGATGTGAAAGTGCTTCAGGATGGCGTTGAAGTGCCTTCCACTCATCGCCCACCGGAACCTTGGATAGTCGTGCAGCTCGGTGCTCCTCCATTAGTGCATGTAGGTCAGCATGTGCACATCCCCCATAAGCACGTACAACCCCAGGAACTTGGCCATCTCCCCTTCATTACAGGTGAACCAGGCATCTAGCTGAGTCCCCAGGAATGTGGTGTACCAGTTGGTTTCCACGGTGAGTTGTGACAACAACTCCCGAGTGAAGGAGAGCTGGAAGAAGTGGAGCGGAGTTGTTGGGATATCCACCTTGAGTCCTGGGGAGTCAGTGAATGGCCCGTGGTTCAGTGTGAACGGGCTACTGCTCCACCTGGGATCCTCTTCACCAGCGGTGGCAGTGGTGGCAGCAGGTCAGCCTGTCGACACCCTTTGGCCTGCCCTCTGACCCCTTGGACATCCCCTGTGTCCAGGTGGCAGACCACAGTGCCCTCGTCTAGGAGGGGACGGCTTGGACGAGGACAAGGACAAGACAGAGGGCTCTGAGGACACCATTCTCCTTGGCCTGGCCAGCAAGGATGTCACCGTAACATCCTGCACAGCAGACGCGGGTGGAGGGGCCATGGTGACATATGATGGCCTGGTTTTCGGTGACACTGGCTCACCCAAGGGAGCATAGGGGCCTGGAGATGGAGAGCCAATGAAGAGAGCGGTGGGATCGGCAGGTCCTAGAGGTGGGGAGTGCTCTCCGGTGAGGCCGGCCTCCAATATTGGCGTTGTCTCCCATGGTGGAAGACTCAGGGCAGCTCCACTTTCTGGCCAGAAGGCATCAGCTCAACCTCCTCCACCCCAGAATGGTCGCTCTCACCGTTGCTCTCCAACTCGATCTCATTGAGGTGTTTTCTCCACTGCTCTGGGGCCAACCCCTGTTTCATCTTTGCCATGGACTGATATCACTGCAAGCCAACTGGAGAATGAATTGCTGTGCTAGGGTTGTGAGCTGAAACAAAGCAGTCATTGTATTTACAGCCAGCCAAGAACTTTGCTTAGCACTGGCACAACGCAAGGATTCATGATATACAGATACGTGTATGTCCTTGAAAAACATCATCTCCTACACCTGACTTAGTGCACACATAGGGGCCACCTATGTGACCTACAGGACACTTGCATGTACTTTAGTGGTGAAATTTACTGTCTCTCTCATAAAGTGATATATCTGGTTATGTCTCATGTGAAAAAAAAAAAAAAAAACACGTAAACAGTGCAGCTTGTTCTCGTAAGGAAAGTATCGTCTCCTACATCTGAGTTTGTGCGAAGGTAGTGAAATGCATTTTGGCTAATGGAACACATGCATGTACTTTAGTGGCGAAATATACTATATTTCTCACGAAGTGATTGATTTGGTTATGTTTCATGTGTAAACAACGCATAAACAGCACACCGTGTGCTCATAAGAAATTCTTGTGCGCAAAACAGGTAGCCCTACCTTTGCGCTAAGTCCTTATGAGAACGTGCTGCACTGTTTACATGTTTTGTTCACATGAGACATAACCAAATCCATCAATTTATGAGAAACACAGTATATTTCGCCACTACAAATACATGCACATGTTCCATAAGTCACGTTGGGTTTCGCTACCTGTCCACTAAGTCAGGTGTACAAGATGCTGTCTTTCTTACGAGCACGTTGTTCACTCTTACATTTTCTCTTCACATTACATATAGCCAAATCTATTTAAAGAAACACACTACATTTCAACACTACAAGTACATGCACTTCTTCTGTAGATTACATAGGTGGCCCCTACCTGTGCGCTAAGGTGTAGTAGACGACGTTTTCCTTACGAGAACACGCTGCACTGCTTACGTTTTTATTTCACGTGAGACATAACCAATCTATCACCTTGTGAGAAACACAGTATATGTCACCACTACAGGTACATGCACGTGTTCCGTAAGTCACGTTGGGTTTCACGACCTTTCTGCTGAGTCAGGTGTATGAGATGCTGTCTTTCTTATGAGCACATTGTTCACTCTTACATTTTCTTTTCACATTACATATAACCAAATCTATCATTTTATAAGAAACACAGTATATTTCACCACTACAAGTACATGCACGTTGTCTGTAGGTCACGTAGGTGGCCCCTAACTTAGTGCTAAGTTAGGTTTGGCAGACGATGATTTGCTTATGGTCATGTGGATCACTTCCATTTTCTTTTCACATTGCACATAACCAACTCTATCAATTTATGAGATACATAGTATATTTCACTATTAAAATGTACATGTCACGTTGGATTTCGCTACCTTTGTGCTAACTCAGGTGTACGAGACAATTTCTTATGATCACTTGGTTCACTCTATCATTTTCTTTTCACATTACACATAATCAAATCTATCATTTTATGAGATACACAGTATATTTCACCACTAAAATGTACATGCACATGTTCTGTATATCATGTTGGATTTCGCTACCTTTGTGCTAACTCAGGTGTACGAGACAATTTCTTATGATCATGTGGTCCACTCTATCATTTTCTTTTCACAATACACATAGCCAAATCTATCAATTTATAAGAAACACAGTACATTTCACCACTACAAGGACATGCATGTCTTCCATAAGTCACGTAGGTGGCCCCCTACCTGTGCGCTAAGGTGTAGCAGATGATGTTTTCCTTACAAGAACATGCTGCACTGTTTACGCTTTTATTTAACATGAAACATAGCCAAATCTATCACCTTAGGAGAAACACAGTATATTTCACCACAACGGTACACGAACATGTTCTGTAGGTCACATTTAGAATACCTAAGGTATCACAGACTATATTTTCTGACAAGTATGTGGTGAAGTGTTTATGTTCTTTCACACAAGCATACGATAAACATATCACTATGACACTCATGTTTTATTTCACACAAGAAGCTTACGGAATAAATATAACAATATAGTAAAATGAAATATCCCTATAAACCTCCTCTTATTTTATCCCCTCATGACACCGGCGTGCCGTGGCTGTAAGGCGCATGTGACTCATGCCCTAACTAATATTTTATCACGTACACTCGTTGCACTGTACTCCTATTTATGCACTATATGAAAATAAAATGAAAAATTCCTATAAATCTCCTCTACAGTATTTTATCCCCTCATGACAATAGCTGTAAGGTGTATGTGACTCATGCTGTTGCCAATATTTTATCACGTACACTCGTTGAACTGTACTCCTATTTATTTGCACAATAACACTATCCACCATGTATCAGCATAAAACAATGATGTCATCAACACCTTGGCAATTATTCCATTCATGACAATGCCAAGTTGTAAGGCAGTTTCCAGCCTCCCCTTAAAGCTGCTGCATGTTTCTATATTCACCTGATTCACTGTCACTATTGTTCAGTGGTTGAATACTCACACTGGTGCAGGGAAGAGGCAGTGAAGTTGTTGAGCCATGGTGAAAAACAAGTAGCACAATTTTTGTTGGGCCAATGGCTGATACTGGCGAGGGATGATTCACAAAAACCTAATTTCCTATTGCAAACACCAAATCTAATCACAATAGTGTCCAGAAAGTAGACACAAGCACGATTGGTATAGTGAAATATGATGCGCGCCTGGGACGGGAGTAATAGAGGAGAGTTTAAAGGGACATCACCGCATGCTACCTTCTCCCTGACAGCTGGTGTGGTACTGATCAACCTGTCCACACTGCTGTGCTTCTCAGAACTGCAGCTGCCAACTCATTACTTTTGACAAGCAGTGGGGAAGCCATGACGCCTCCAAAAATGATGCAGATCAGCAGAAAACTTATTTTCTGGAGAAGGTGTTTTGCTGTAATGATGCCAAATACATCAATGCGTATTTTCGTAGCCAGACCCTAATGACTCCTAACGCGTCATCGTGTATGAAATGGTTAAGAAAAACTTTTAGTACTTACACATTTTGAGTTTTCATACAGAATAGAACAGACCCTTTCTTGTTTGTTTGTTTTAACAATCCAGGGGAAGTATTTACCGATATACAGGATATTAACTATTTTACAATATACAGTAAACAATTCTCCACAATATTTAACTGTAATCAGAGCACCTTTAGTATATCCTGTTTTGTCACTTAACTATATTCTGTAGTTCACAGTAGTATGAGTAAAGACAAATGTATAGAGTGTTATTATTATTTTCAGTTTAGACATGGTGCTGGAATGGAACACCATCATGTAGTAACACCAATATAACCAGTCAGCTCAGCTGCATGGTTTTGCAAACATCCCTCAGCTACATGAATCTATCTTATAGTAAGCCTGCAGTCTATCAGGTTCACCGTTCAGGTGAGCCTGAGGTTAGGACAACATGAATACAACTTACTGTACATATATCTGAGTTGATATGTATAGCCCAAAGTTCCTATTTCCTTTCTAGGTATGAACAGGCTACAGTAAAGACAACCTTACCCAAATGTTTCATGGATAGCCAAGTACAATAGACCATGAGTTACCAAGACCAGGAGTGACTGCATGTGCCTCAAAGACATCATGCTGATGATGTGGATGCCCCATCCACCACATCCTGATTTGCCCTTTGGAAAGACACTATGTTAGGTTAATATCTTCTTCAACCCCTAACCCCCCCTGATCTTTATAAGTCACCTGATCAAGCATCTTTACAAAGGGCTGACACAAGGAGAGATAGGCAGAGCTTCCATAACGTCAACAGCGTGACATCATCAGCCACGTATACCCATTGTCATTAGCACACATATGGTCCAGGTAACTCATGGGCCACTAGACCAAATGTGCTTCTGATAACACCACGGGCATAATTCATTCCTTACTTGTCCAGTATAGCAGCTGCACACTTGACCTGCACAGTGCCCTGACTCAGAATTTTGGGCATCAGTGGGAACACCATGCCTAGTGATGCAGTCTCCAGACCACTCTCACCCTCCTTTTTCACCACGTACGGTCTTAACCACGAGGGTTCCGCCTGGAAGGAGAAGAAATGAAGATGAAAAAAAAGACACACATTAATTCCAGGTAGACTAGTGATTAGAATGCCCTCATTGATATTAAGACCTTCCATAAGTTTCATTCCCATGTGGGGATTAGAGGCATTTTGTCCATGTAATACCACCAGAGGAAGTAGACTGATCATCAGCCTTTAAATGTACTGGACTACAGTAAGCAAGTCTTAGGCTTCTACACCTCGAAGAGAACAAAATGGTGCTGGCTGTTAATGTTACAGATTACATGAATATCATTCAGACAAATTATCAGTGTTTGATATGTCCCAGTATTGCGCAAGATTACACTCCACAACCATCGGTATTACATCCAGTTCCCTAATTCAACTGCTGGGTGAAAAGGGACAAGGGGGAACAAGCTTTTTCTGACAATCTGATGAGTCTGGAAATCAAACTCAGGCTCTTCCGACTTCATGTTGGACGTGAAAATTGATGCATCACTGTCTCTCCCAGAAGGTGTATCAACATGTAGAGCTCATGGGTGAGATGAAAAAACATGCAGTCAGTTCCTTGTTGTTGTATACTCCTTTTGCTTCATATGGATGCAGTAACCCCTTCAGAATGTTTTAATTTAAGAAAAGAAAACAATATATATAGTACTGATGAACCCCTCTGTCTATCTCCTCCGGCTGGAAAGATCTCTCCTAACCTGAATAAGGACTATAAAATGAGCAAGTATATGATAAAAATATGTCAACAAAGTGATGTTTTGAAACTCAGGTTTCAGCAAAGGTATTTCGCTCAGCTGCATGACATTCCAGCAGCTAATGGTTGGAAACTATCTGAATTTACCTTAGAGCTGCTGGAAATTCCCTCAGCTGAATAGCATTGTTTGAATGTAACCTGAATAAAATCTGTCTATCTATCTATTGCCAGATGCTTTAATCTCGTAAGGGGTGGCCACAAACAAATCGCCTCCATGTCGCCCTGTCCCCCGCCATTTCACTGCCCTGCTCCAAGCTCACACTCCCCCTCCCTCATATACCTCTCCAATCCATCTCTCCATCTCATCCTTGGCCTCCCCCTCCCTCTCCCCCCCTCCAACTCACTCATATACACTCTCCTCGTTTGTCTCTCACTCTCTATCCTCTCCACATGGCCAAACCACCTCACTGTGTTTCTCCTAACGTTTCCTATCACATCCACATCCACACCACAACGCTTCTGCACTTCCTTATTTGTCAGTCTGTCTCTCCGTGAGACTCCACATGCTCCTCTCAGATAACTCATTTCCACTGCTCTCCCTCTTGACTTCTGTCCCACCAACAAGGTCCAAGCTTCACTTCCATACGTTTGAGTTGGTATCACAATACTGTCATGCAGTAACTTTTTCACTTCCATGCTCACTTCCCTGTTCCTTATCACTGCTTTCAAGGAACAAGCAACGTTTCTTCTTTGTTGTACCCTTTTAAACACTTCACCCTCTAAACTTCCATCCTTATTCATCACACTACCCAAGTACTTAAATATACTCACATTTTCCATTTCCTTCTCATCCAACCTCACTGTAGATTTACTGACTTCACTTCTTTAGAAGACCATAACTTTACTCTTCCCTACATTCACCTTTAGATTCCGTTTCCTACACACTCTCCCAAACTCATCCACCAAACCTTACAGCTCCCCTTCTTCTTCACTTAACAACACAGTATCATCTGCAAACAACAGTACAAGGAGTTTCCAAACACTGCCGTCTCTCATTAGGGCAGCTCCAACATCCACTGCCCTACCTTGTATCTCTTTTATAACCCCATCCAGTTACAGACTGATCAACCATGATGGAGACATGAAACATCTCTGTTTCAGTCCAACTTTCAGACAGAAAAATTCACTCAGTTCACTATCCACACGCACTGCAGCCTTAACACCCTCATACATACTCTTCACAGTATTCAGCAATTTCTCATCTACTCCATATATTCTTAATACTTTCTGCAATCATTGTCCATCCACCTTGTCATATGCTTTCTCCAAATCCATGAAGACCACATACAACTTTTTTGCCTTCTCTAGAAACTTTTCCACTTAAGATCTAAGAATGAATATTTGATCTACGAAACCTTTTCCATTCATAAAATCTCCTAGTTCTTCTCGAACTATTTCCTCTGTTATTTCCCTTACTCTGTCAATATGTATCCTACCGTATACTGTTCCTGTTACACTAAGAAGACAAATGCCTCTTTGATTACCACTCACTTCTTTTTCCCATTTTCCTTTGTTCAGGGGAATATTGTACCTGACTTCCAATCCTCCGGGATTTTACCTTCCTCCCTGGCCAATA
Organism: Coenobita brevimanus; assembly: GCF_032717465.1. Classification (NCBI taxonomy): domain Eukaryota; kingdom Metazoa; phylum Arthropoda; class Malacostraca; order Decapoda; family Coenobitidae; genus Coenobita; species Coenobita brevimanus. The sequence goes on from NC_136961.1 coordinate 8,411,423, forward strand.
TGCACATCTTCCACATCCACTCTACTACTATCTCTACCCCATGCTTCATCATCACCACGCACTTCATCAATTCCTGGGGCTTTCCCCATTTGTTGTTACAAATAGTGAAAGTATTTATAACAGCATCAGGATTAATATTTTCGATAAGTAAAGGGATTATAATTATTATAGCTTACTTGTGCATCCGTATGACTATGGTATCGGAAAGCTAGCAGGAACAGAGTTAGCAAAAACACTCATTCCAAACCACAAAACGGGTTTGATGTACTGTAATTGAACTTTTCAGTGCCTTATATTATATTTCTCTATTGTAGTTGCACTTTTCAGTGTCAGAGATTGGTTTTTCTCTGCCCGTATGTGCGCAGTTCTCTTTCAAGCATTTGCTTAAGTCTTGCTTTGCAGTATTTCTTCAGATTTTTTTTATAAGGACGTCATATTAGTTTCATCATTAGTTTGTTAACTTTTTGACATATTTGTACTGGAATGTTGTACCAGTCAAGTCTTGTCATTTCATACTAAATAATGTCAAAATTAGGATCGAGTATTGTTACGGTATGACTGAGTTATGTGGCTTTCAGTTAACGCGGTTAAGTTGGTTCACTTTAAACGCTTCTCATCCACTCCATTAACCAGTTTCTCATATCATACGAAGGCTTTTCATTATATGTTATCGGTGGCTATCATTCATCATTTATTCATTTCATACACCCACTGCCACACTCACGCAAACAGCAGCAGACTGACCCGTCCCCCGCAAGACATAATACACCGCCAGCTGAGTTTGTAATGGCCGTTATTTACGGATGACCATGTACAAAAATAACCAGCATATATATATATATATATATATATATATATATATATATATATATATTGATTTTTTTATGTGTCTAACTCTGGGCAAAGGCTTCTGGGCCTATCCCAAGGCCCATTAGTCCTCCTACACACCACGTGTCACCATTTCGGAGCTAACACCCACCGTCCATATTGAATACATGGTAGGGCTGTCTCATACATGACTGGTGTACTGGTTTTAGCGGGGTTAATTTGACGACATATCGACGGGTCTTATAGTAGATCAGTAAAGTCTGCTTTTATGAAATTCATTTCCTTCAACTGTTCCATGCCCCAGCCGGAATTCGATTCTAAGTCCATTAGGACTGCAGGCCGCCTCTATACCGATGCAGCCACCGCCTCCCAAGAAGACTTATTAATCACCGAAACAAGTGTCCAGTGTTATGAAGCACATATCCATTCTCTGATCAGTCATGCCATAGAAATTCTTGGGTCTATTCTCTCTGCACTTTAACTAGGCAAAAATTTACCATGTCTCAGTCTTGAGTGGTGAGGTATAACAATAGATTAAATCTAGAATATGGTATTAGTCTGGAAGAAGAGCCATGTGATATTGGTAACTCGTCTTACTGCGCATTTGAGTTGCGTGGGAAAAAAAAGAAAAAATAATCTGTCGAAGGACGACAATGTCCACATACTTAAAATGGATGAACTGTATATCACCAGACACTGCCAGGTTCTGAGAAACAAATAGCCGTGATCAATTCTGTAAAAAAAAAAAAAAAAGAAAAAAAAAAAGGCTAGAGGCTTGCGAATGTTATCATCATTCTTTGACTTTTGTTTCCACCCAAGTAAGGCGAGGTAAGGTCAGTAAAAAAAAAAAAAAAAAAATGGAGGCCGAGACAAACCAAAAATTCGTTAAGTTAAAGGACCAAACTCTTATTACTCACCATCCAAGCCCCCGGAGTCTCGACTCCAGTCCATAGGTATAAAAACGATAAATAAATTAAATAAATAAATGAATAATAAAGAAGGCCAAAACAGAAATCCTTTAATTTCGAGATATCTGGACACACTGCACCTAAAAGACTGGATAGGGAAATACAGAAGAAGGAAGACAGTACTAGAGCTGACTATACTCATTTTACCCTAACTTGGACAGATTTCCGGTCTTTAGAAGCTAAAGTCTCATAGTTCTATAGCAGAACATGACAATACTACAGCTCTACGTATTTTCCACAGCACTTCTTCGTGGCTACCATCACATTCCAGTGCAAATCCATGGACACAACTCAGTATTTCAAGACGAAAAGAGGTTAGTTTTAGCTTAATTAGAGTACAATGGTTTACTGCACGTGAATGACATGAAAGACTGTGAGGGAAGTGAAGGGAAAAAAAAAGGGGGTGGGGGAGGGAGGCGGTGAGAGTACACGTAGATAGTGGTGGCGGGATAGAATGAGACATCATAAGGGGGTCTCGGTGATAGAAGATAAGTTGTACGGGAAATGGGAATGGAATGGAATGAGGATGCTTAATTAACTGAAGATATGTTGTACACGAAATGCTTGTGGGATATACAAGGGAGTTCGGGTGATGGAAGATAAGTTGTACGGGGACTTGGGATGGACAGACTGAGGGAGTCTAGTTGAAGAAAGATAAATTGTACGAGCAATGGGGATGGAATGATCTGTGGGACTGAGAAATATAGATTTAGGAAAACAATAGCAGAGCTGACTAACCGGTTGGTCGTTGATGTAGAAGGCTAGTGTTGCGGGAGGCTGTGATCTAGGTGAGGTGCAGTTGACTCCAACGTCATCATGCACCTGGTACACTGCACGAACACCTGTGATCACAGGACGCTCATCTGGCAGGTCTGGAGGAAGAACGAGGGATATTTTAGTACTTTTGCACCATATCCATGCCGGGAAAACCCCTTAGGCCTAAATTATAGCACCGACAAGTTTAACAAACATTTCTCTGTTTATACCTCGGAGAGCAATTTAAATTCCCTTTGAGTATTTGGGTTTGTTTACACCAGACATGATGCATTTCTACTTGCAGGTCGCCAATTTCCCGTGTCCCAGAAAAAAAAAAAAGTATTTTAGTAACGTTAAAGTTAGGTTACGTGACGATTGGTTGGCTTAATACCTAAACTGGGCTTTTGTAATGAACTTTGTTCAGATTAGATGAAATTTTAATGTCACCCCTGTATAAGCGGAGGCCGCCATACCAACCCCTTGTAAAGACGATAGTTTAATTAATGTTATGGAAACGGTTACCTTCCGTGGGATGTTTAAAGAAAAGAGTTCCATAGAATTATAGACAATATAATGTTTGCGGATGATAAGAAGGGTGGGTGGTGAATTCCATGAACTGAAGGCAATGATTGATTATATGTCTGTGGATGAGAGATTGAGAAGGTATGCAATGGATGCAGGCGCATACAGAGGTTGAAAGAGTGGACTTTCGGACCACCACTAGGTGGTGGTGAAAGTCAGGGTTTAAGTGCAATGGAGGAATAGAAGGAGGAAGGGACAGGAGGAAGTAATCTATGCAACGAGGGTAAAAAGGTTGCAAGAGGATGGGAAAAAAAAGGCAGAATATAAGAAAGAAGTGGAGGAGCAACTGGGTAAATATGATTTGGAGCAGATAGGGGAGGTGGAATGTGTGTGCAAGATATTAGCAGAAGATATCTGTGCAGCATGTAAGGTGGTGTGTGGGGTGAAGAAAAAACGTAAGGGGATGCAAGGAACAGCATGATGGAACGAAGAGGTGATACAAGCTGTGGCACAAAAGAATAAGGCATATAGCGAGTGGAAGGGAAGCAGAGGCATGCAGGAAGTTGCGAGACAGAAGAGAGTGGTATATGTAGAGAGGAAGGGAGAGGTGAAAAGATTAGTAAGAGAGAGTAAGAAGGGAGTGGACGGGGAATTTGGGAGAAATTTGGGTGTAAAGTAGAGGCAATTTAAGAAAGCGCTCTGGAAAGAGGTAAAGAGAGTTAGACAGGGTGATAATGATGTAGGTCGGGAAGTGAAAAACAAAAATGGTAAACTGACAGTGGATAAAAGTGAGCAAAGTGAGAGAAAACTTTAAGGAACTGTTATACACCGAGACTGAAAGTAATGCGAGTATAAGTGGCTGAGAAATGGCTGGGAGGAGGGAGATGAGAAGAGAGGAAGAAATCAGTAAGATGGAAGTAGTGGAAGCAATGAAGAAAGTCAAAATGGGGAAAGCCCCATGAATTGATGGAGTGCGTGGTGGAATGCTGAAGCATGGGGGAGAGATAGAAGAAGAATGGATACGGAAGATGTAAAGATTGGCCTAGGAGGTAGGTACAGTCCCGGAGGACTGGAAGTCAGGTATAAATATTCCAAAAGGGGAAAAAGAAGTGTGCTGTAATTATGGGGGCGTTTGTGTTCTTAGCGTAATGTGAAAAGTATATGGCAGGATACTTATTGACTGAGCTAGGGAAATGACAGAGGAATTAGTTGGAGAAGAACATGGAAGTTTTAGGAAGAGAAGAGGTTGTGTAGGTTAGATATTCATCCTTAGATCTTTGGTGGAAAAGTTTCCAGAGAAGGGAAAGAAGTTGTATGCGGCCTTCATGAATTTGGAGAAGGCATTTAATAGAGTACATACGGAAGGAATGTGGAATATATTAGGTACAGTCGTGGCCATAAATAATCATCTATCATCCTCAACGCCGTGCCTCAGACTGGCTCCTTTATGCGCGTCAAGTCACACTGGAGTAAGAGGGGCTGAGAGGGAGGGGCCAGAGAGAGAAGGGAAGGTGGGTGGGGGAACGAGCAATGGTGCTGGGGTGGAGTGAGGGAGGGTAGGTAGGGGAGGGAGAATGAAATGCGAAATTGCGGCAACATAATTTGTCTCTTTTCTTTCATTCAGGGCATCATATAAAGGAGTTACTATTCGGTAGATAAAGCTGCATTACATCTTGTGTAGCGGCGTCAGATAACAAGCTTTAGATAGGTGGTGATGTCAAGGACTACCTCGTGAGAGAAATATACTGACGTGACATCCAACATTTGTGCGGAGCCAGATATTTGTGTTTATCCGTGTATTTTGACTTCAGACGCAGAATGGAATCTGGATGGCTTTGACTTCCGTAATGTTTGTATAAAAAACGTCTCTATCCTTACATGTCATTAATTTTTGGAACTAAATATATGCAACTTTTGACATGGCTGTGTCCACAGTAAATATGATCTCTCGCGGTATACGGTACATTCCCTCTGTACAGTCACCATCACGATAATTCAATAATTATTTAATGACATCTCTATATGAAAAGGCTTTTTAAAATAATTGCACATAAAAGGTAAATAAATTTGATGTCTGTGCTCATGGGTGGATATGGTAATGGTATCGCTCATAATCTATTAGAGGGAAAATGAAACAAAATCTTACCCAAACTCCCAGAATATATCAATGTTAGTGTCTACCGACACTGGTCAAGCCAGTGCCCTCATGCCTTAAAAACCTCATGCAGACGTCGCGGCACCGGGGAAACAATGTTGTTGATGGTTTGCTGGTTTCGTTTGAACAGCTCCCACTCGTCTTTGGTGAGCTGGAGGAGGCGGGCCCCCCTCGTTCTCTGGCATCCACGCATAAGGTGACCAGATTTATTGGAGCTAAAAGCGGGACAATGTCACGTGTGTGTGTGTGTGTGTGTGGAGAAAGAGAGAGAGAGAATGTGAGTGTGCGACGGCTGCTACGCAACACCTCACCCTCGCCCTCAGGCTGCTAATCAAACACTAACGTCTCAAACGAACTCCAGAAACTGAGTTACTGAGTAACCAATATACAGCACAGTACGGTGAATTGGCCCACCAAAGTTACCAGTTAATATTATAAATTTTATATTAACAATTTGGTATTTCACTTGGTTTGGATTATGCATAAATATACTAATTCATCATAATTTCATAAAAGGTCATTTTATATCTAATGTAATATTAAGTTTCTAAAAGCGGGACATTTTACATAATTTGCCCCAGAAGCAAGACATTTTAATCACAATTAAAAAAACGGGACAGGTAAAAAAAAAAAAAAAAAAAAAAGCAGGACCGCCCAGCCTTTATAAAGGCGGGAATCTGGTCGCCTTATCCACACGTTGACAATCTGGGCCGACAAAATCTCGATGACTCTGCACTAATATTTGATCTGTCACGTCAGGATACTTCTCTCAGGAGCCAGTCCTTGACATCACCACCTATCCAAAGTTTATCAGACGCCGCTATACAAGGTGTAGTGCAATTTTATCTACCGAATAGTAACTCCTTTATATGATGCCCTGAATGAAAGAAAATAGACAAATTATGTGGCCACAACTTCGCATTTCATTCTCCCTCCCCTACCTACCCTCCCTCCCCTACCTCACTCCATCTAAGCACCATCACTCGTCCCCCCACCCACCTTCCCTCTTTGGCCCCTCCCTCTCAGCCCCTTTTACCCCAGTATGAGTTGCCGCGTGTAAGGGAGCCAGCAAGAGGCACGGGGTACACGAGGATAGGTGATTACTTATGGCCACGACTGTACATATGGAGTAAATGGGAAATTATTGAAAACCAAGAAGAGTATGTATGAGGGTGCTAAGGTTGCAGTGAGTGAGGAAAGTGAACTGAGTAAATTTTTCTGTCTGAAAGTTGGATAAAAATAGGGATGTGTCATGTCTCCATGGTTGTTCAATCTTCGTATGTATGAGGTTATAAAAGAGGTACAAGGTAGGGCAATGGATGTTGAAGCGGACCTAATGAGCGAGGGCAGTGTTGGAAACTTACTGTTATATTGTTTGGAGATGATACTGTATTGTTAAGTGAAAAGGAAAGGGAACTGCAAGGATTAGTGAATGAGTTTGGGAGAGAGTGTAAGAAACGGAATCTAAAGGTAAATGTAGGGAGGAGTAAAGATATGATCTTCGAGAGAAATGAAGCCACTGAATGTGCACAGTGAGGCTAAATGACGTAGTGCAATGAGCAAGGATGGAAGTTTGGGGATGAAGTGCTTGAATGGGTGCAATAAGGAAGAAAGGTTGCTGGTTCATTGAAAGCAATTATAAGAAACAGGGAAGTGAGCATGAAATTTTAGCCTGCTGCGTGATAGTATTGTGATAGCAGCTCTAACGTATGGAAGTCAAGCTTGAACCTTGTTGGATGGACACTAGTCAATAGAGAATGCAGTGGTAGTGAGTTATTTGAGAGGAGCATGTAGAGTTGCATGGAGAGACAGACTGACAAATGAGGAAGTGAAGGAGCGTTGTAGTGTGGATGTGGATGTGATAGAAAGCATTAAGAGGAATACACTGAGGTAGTTTGGCCGTGTGGAGAGGATGGTGAGGGAAAGGCTAACGAGGAGTGTGAGTGGGGTGGAGGGGAAGAGGAGGAGGGGGAGGCCGAGGATGAGGTGGAGGGATGGAATGATGCGGTATATGAGAGGGGAGGGGGTAAGCTGTGGGGAAGGCACTGAAATATTGAGGACGGGACGACATGGAGACGATTTTTTTGCGGCCACCCCTTACGGGATTTAGGTGTCTGGCAATAAACAGAGATAAAGTCGGCCTACCGTCTTTTCCCGTCATGAGTTTGATGTAAATGTAAAAATTTGCTGAACGAGGCAGGATATGGCATGTTTGATAACGGAATGTCCTAGTAAGAGATTTCATTATTCTTCCGCAAGACCCACTGACATGCTATATAAAATACCTCAGAGAGTACCAGTGCACCAGATGTGAATGTAAGATAGCCTCCAGCATGTATTGAATGTGGACGGAAGATATTAGTGCCGAAGTGATGAAATGTGCAGTTGTATGAGACGCAGGAGGACTGCTAGGCCTAAGGGAACGAGCTAAGTCTGTGCCTAGAATCGAATACATTAAAAAACGTCAGAAACAAGTTATGGGAACTTATGAGATAAGATTATTGACTTTTTTTTTTTTTTTAGATAATGATGGAGGAAGGAAAACAAGGAAAAAAATAAGTCCATGTGCCTAAAGGCATCCTCCATTCATAAAATATTTATAACAACTGGATTTAAATTGAAGTGGATTAAATGTTTGTGGAAAACAACTCCCAGTAATTGATTTCCAGAGAGCAGTAGTTCTAGGGATAAATGAATTTTGATAAGCAGAGGTTCTGCATTGCGGGGGAGAAAGTGTGAGTTCATGGGCGCTCCCAGCTGCTTGACTATTTCGGAAGAAAATGTGAAGGGGAGGAACAACTGAAGCCAGTTCATCTGAACACTTACGGTAAAAATATCGATAAAGTAATACTAAAGAAGCAACATCTTTATGTACTGATAATGGAGGAAGGTCCTACGTAATGGCAGGATTATTGATTAATCTAATTGCTTTATTTTGAATTTTGTCCGACTGCCTCAGTGCAACCACTCCACATCCACTCCTCAGTGGTGAACAGCATTCGATCTGAGAACGCACTTGACTTTTAAATATAGTGGCCATCTGATAGTCAGTGAAGAACTCACGAACTCTGTGCATAAGTCCCAATTTTTTGGAATCATTTCTAGCAAGGGATTTAACATAAGCTGTCCAGCTTAGGTTGGGGTTTAGAGTAACACCTAGGATATCAATTGTAGTGGATATGGGAATATTGACATCATTTAAAATTATGTGAGAGTCTAAGGGATTCTTTCTGTTGGAGAAATTAATGTATTTAGTTTTCTAAGCATTAAATGAGACCAGATTTGTTTGTCCCCATTGATTAATTTTAGAAAAGTCCTGGATTCAGAGAAAATGCTGTGTTTACTTGGGAATTTATAATATCACATTGTGTAAAGGAGGTACTAAATGTGAAAGAATTATGAAGGGTCGAGTCATCAGCATAAGAGTGTATTGGGTTGTGAGTGATAGATAGGAGGTAATTTATATGAATGAGAAAGAGGTTTGGTGCCAAAACTGATCCCTGAGGTACACCAGCATTTATGGAGTGAAACTGAGAATAAATTCCATCTACCATGACCCGTATTTTTCTATTATGAAGGTAAGAAGAAATTAGAGGAACCAGTAATGCAAGGCCATAGTGTGACATCTTAGACAATAAGGCCCGGTGCCATACTCTGTCAAATGCTTTTGATATGTCAGGTGCTATTGTTGGTCTATTGTTTTGTTAATCTGATGGGTAAGAAGGCAAAGAATGTCTACAGTTGAAAGTTTTTGTCTAAATCCATACTGCCGATCATTGATTAATCTATTGATTTCTAGATGCTTGATTATGTGTTTGTTAATTAGTGTCTCAAAAACTTTACCGAGAAAGGAAGTTATTGCAATTGCTCTATAGTTTGATGGATCAGAAGTTGTCCCCTTTTTAGGAACAGGATGGATATTTGCTTCTTTCCAAGAGGCTGGAAAACTTGAGGTACGGATGCATAAGCGGAAAATTTGGCCAATACAGGAGCCAACACTGAGGAGCAATTTTTAAGTACTATTGAAGGAATTTCATCTTAACAAGTAGCTTTGTCTGCTGAGATTCTGTAATACAACTTGTATGTATCTGGTCTGAATCATGAAAGGAGGTATTTGAAGGGAATCAAAGTCAGTACAGGAATATTGTGATTTTCTGTATTTAGGGTTGAGTTTGTTGAAAAAATGTCAGCAAGAAGTTTGGCTTTTCCAAGTGGGTCACTTACTAGATTTCCATTGGGGAACTGTAAAGGTGGAATGGAAGAGGAAATAGTGAAGTTAGTTTTGAATGAATTAAAGGTTGACCAGAATATTTTGTTCTCATTTGGGTTGTTTAGTAGTTTGTTAGCCTGTCTGTGTAGAAAGCTTGATTTAGAAAGATTAATAATAGTTTTGACATGGTTTCTGATATTTCTATAATAGTTAATGGCTTCTTTGGTTTTGGTCCTTGTATAAGTGTTATAGGCTATTGTTTTATGTTCTGTTACTCTAGCACAATTGTGGTCAAACCATTCAGGAGAATTACATCTTTTTCTGTAACTATGATGGGGAATGAATGTTTCCATGCCGACTTTAATGAAATCCTGTATGTGACCCAATGTGGAATTTGCAGATTGGGAGAAAAAGGAGATCCAAGGAACATCCATGAAAAACTATGGAGTCCCTCCCAGTCTGCCCTGCCGTAGTGCCATTTAGTTACCACGACAGGTTCAGAGCAGGAGGGTGTGGTAGGTGTTAAACTGGTGGCTTGAATCAGACAATGATCCGAGGATCCGAGGGGGGACTTCACTTCGACATTATAATTATCTGAATTGGTTGTTAGAAACAAGTCCAATAGGTGGGAATTTTGATCGGGGTTGTCTGGTACACGGGTGGGTTGACTGACTAACTGGGTGAGATTAAATGACTCTGCAAATAGCTCACATTCAAGACCAGAGTCATTAGTTCTGGCTGAATAAGTGAGCCATTCAACAATATGGATATTAAAATCACCCAGAATAGTAATTTCTTATGCAGTATTAATGTTGAAAACAGTTGTGAAAACAGAGAGTCAAATAAACTCGCCTCTGAAGGGGCACTAGGGGAACGATAAACACAACAGAAATACTTAACTTTACCAAAAGAATTTAATTTGTATATGAAATAGTCGAAATAAGGACAATTAAATTTAGTAATCTCCTCCAGGGCAATTTCTGATTTAGCAAGGCAACATATGCCTCCTTTGGGTCTGAAATTTTGAATCAAGATATAACCAGGAAAATTAAATCTAGCTAAATCAGAGGTGGAGCTTACTTGTGTCTCAGTCAGAAATAGCAGATCAGGGGATTCAAACTGGAGAAAATTTTGAACAGAGTTGATATTGGAGTGAAGTCCCCTAATATTGCAAAAAAATTTTTTACTGCATTGACGAGCAGATTTAGGGCGCCACAACGCTGGAGGTGGCACAGTCGCTTGATGACGACTGGGAGGGCCCTGTGCAGACAACCCAGCCCTGCCGGTGGTGGTCATCTGAGAAACAAATGGTAAAAATGTATATAAGAAAATTTCATAGAAGACGCTGATGACATTTTTCTGGCACTTTAGACTTCGCAGTCTTCACTGTGTCCATCCTACAGGTAAGTGCTGAAGGAATACACGTTAGCTACTCTGGCCAAGGCTATTGTCAAGTGAGGTAAGGCCAATTTTTAACAGTTGAGATGAGTCAGGATTCCGGGGTCTTGATTGAATAGTGAATGATTGTGTGGCCCATTGCATTGGGCATGCTGTTGTTTAGTTCTCCCGCTATCAAATTCTTTCCTTTCCTTACATTCTGGATCATTCCTTACCGCATCTGCAGGTTGGAAAAAGCTGCGGGATAGAGATAATGATGATCACAATAACATAAGAAAGTCGTAGTAAATCTTGGTACTAACCTATGACCACTATTGTGGCTACCTCAAACTCTGTGTGGAAGGACGGAGCCTCAGCAGACACTTCACAACGCAACACACCCGTGGCTTCCAGGGTGGCACCCAGCACCTTAACGCGGCCACGGTCTGATGCTGCCTTGTCCACTAGCAAGGGGCTGCCACTTATGGAGAAGGATTTTACCGAGGGTGTTTCTGCAGGTGTCCACCGGTAGAACTCATCAAGGCCGAGGTACCACTTAAGGGTGTACACACTCTCACCCTGCTCAAGGAAGTCACACTCCAGCCAGAATTCTTCCCCCACCACCACAGAGGAAGGCACCCTCACCCGTCTGATGAGTAGCCCGCTCGCTGTTTCTGTTGGGCATGTGAATGACTTACAATTAATACAGAGGAAAGTAAACAGAAACGAACTTACTCTGTGCGATATGTGACAGGATCAGCGTAACACAGGAGTACAAACAAAAGCAAACACCAATGATCTTAATGGTCCTATCCAGGCTGTATGTTTACAGAGAGTACTGTGACTATGGTACATGTACTATGATTCGAAGATAATAACAGTAATGCAACAGGTCTCCTAGAAGCATTCATTACAGTATCAAATCTAACAAAACTATTAACACATTTCCACATCAAATAACCCTTCATACAATACATGTCTGTACCTGTAATTAGCATATAGTTACACTTTAGTAAATTAATAAACCAATAAATGGGTGCATAAGAGATGTAGTGGTATCAGAGGTAGACTGCGAGATAATGCTGATTTTATGTGTACGGCGTGCCGGGGTGAGCAGGTGGAGATCGTCAGACGTGAAAGAATTGAACTTGCTGGTGAATCTCTTGAGTGTGTGGAAGAGTTTTGTTATTTAGGAGACATGTTGTGTGCTGGAGGTGGGGCTGGAGCTAGCTCTGTGGCTAGGGTGAGAAGTGGTTGGAAGAAGTTCAGGGAGCTCTTGCCTCTCCTGACATTGAGGGGGCTCTCCCTACGTGCTAAGGGGTCTTTGTATGCAGCGTGTGTTAGGAGTGTAATGCTGTATGGCAGTGAGACCTGGGCAGTGAAGGAGGAAGACATTCGCCGGCTCAGACGTACAGAAATGACAATGATTAGGTGGATGTGCAGTGCGTCCCTGCGTCCAAGGCCTGGAGGGGCTGGGTTTACAATGGAAGAGTTGAGAGGTAGGATGGGACTGGAGTGTATTGGTGTTGTGATGAGGAGAGGTAGATTGAGGTGGTTTGGACATGTGGAGAGGATGGGGGATGATAGTTGGGTGAGGAAGGTGAGAAGTGTTAATATTGGGGGTGGGGTTATGAGGGGTAGACCGAGAAAGACATGGGACGAGGTCATTAAGTGTGACCTTAGGGTTAAGGGACTGAACAGGGAGGCTGCAATGGATCGTGCAGCATGGAGAGCCGCCATTAGGTGACCAAGGCCGACACATGCAAGCATGTTGGAGCCTTTAAAAACGAACGAACGAATAAATCAAACAATATATATATACATATATATATATATATATATATATATACACAGTATACATGGCGAGTGATGAGAAGGGTGGGTGGTGAACTGAATGAACAGATGACAGTGATTGATTATGTGTGTGTGGATGAAAGGATGAGAAGGTGTATAATGGATGCAAGAGTATATGGAGGTTGGAGGAGTGGACTTTTGGACCACCACTTGGTGGTGGTAAAAATTAAAGTCCAAATAAAATGGAGAAATAGAAGAAGGGAAGGTCAGGAGGAAGTAGTACATACAAGGAAAGTGGAAAAGTTGTAAGAGGATGGAAAAAAGGCAGAATATAAGAGAGAAGTGGAGCAGCGATTGGATAAATATAGATTGGAGCAGATGGGGGACGTGGAAGGTGTGTGCAAGATATTCACAAAAGAAATCTGTGCAGCATGTGAAGTGGTATGTAGGGTGACGAGAAGACGAAAGGGGGTGCAGGGAACAGCATGGTGAAATGAAGAGGTGAGACAAGCAATGGTGCAAAAGAAGAAGGTATATAGCGAGTGGATGAGATACAGAGGCGTGGAAGAAGTTGAGAGACGGAAGAGAGAGTTATATGTAGAGAGGAAGAGAGACGTGAAAAGATTAGTAAGAGAGAGTAAGATGAGAGTGGATGAGGAATTTGGAACTTGAGTGTAAAGTCGAGGGAATGTAAGAAAATGTTCTGGATTGAGGTAAAGAAAGTTAGAGAGGGTGCCAAAAAAGTTAGCTGGGTACTCAAAGATCAAAATGGTAGATTACTAGTGGAGCAGGGAGAAAAGGTGAGCAGTTGGAGGGAACACTTTAAGGAATAGTTGAACACAGAAAATGAAAGTAATTCAAGTATAAGTGGCTGGGGAGTGGCTGGGAGAAGGAGGGATGTGAGAAGAGAGGAAGAAATCAGTAGGATGGAGGTTGTGGAAGCAGTGAAGAAAGTTAAAATGGGGAAAGCCCCAGGAATTGATGGAGTGTGTGGTAAAATGCTGAAGCATGGGGGAGAGATAGTAGTAGAATGGATGTGGAAGATGTGCAGAGGACTGGAAGTCAGGTATAATTATTCCCCTGTACAAAGGAAAAGGGAAAAAAGAAGTGTGTGATAATCACAGGGGCATTTGTCTTTATGGTGTAATAGGAAAAGTATATGGTAGGATACTTATTGACAGAGTTAGGGAAATAACAGAGGAATTAGTTGGAGAAGAACAGGGAGGCTTTAGGAAGGGAAGAGGTTGTGTAGCTCAGATATTAATTTTTAGATTTTTGTAGATCAGATATTAATTTTTAGATCTTTAGTGGAAAAGTTTCTCGAGAAGGGAAAAAAGTTGTATGTGGTCTTCATGGATTTGGAGAAAGCATATGATAGGGTGGATAGACAAGGTTTGTGGAAAGTAGTAAGAATATATGTAGTACATGGGAAGTTACTGAAGGCCGTGAAGAGTATGTATGAGGGTGATAAGGCTGCAGTGCGTGTGGATAGTGAACTGAATGAATTTTTCTATTTCAAGGTTGGATTGAAACAAGGATCTGTCATGTCTCCCTGGTTGTTCAATCTGTATATGGATGGGGTTAAAAAAGAGCTACAAGGTATGGCAATGGATGTTGGAGTGGCCCTAGTGAGAAAGGGCAGTGTTTGGAAACTATTTGTACTGTTCTTTGCAGATGATACTGTGTTGGTAAGTGAAGATGAAGGGGAGCTGCAAGGCTTAGTGAATTAGTTTGGAAGAGTGTGTAAGAAACAGAATCTAAAGGTGAATGTAGGGAAGAGTAAAGTTATGGTCTTCGAGAGATGTGAAGTCAGTGAGTGTACAGTGAGGTTGGATAAGGAGGAAATGGAAAATCCGAGTACATTTAAGTACTTGGGTAGTGTGATGAGTAACAATGGAAGTCTAGAGGTGAAGTGCTTGAAAGGGTGCAACAGGGAAGAAAGATTGCTGGTTCCTTGAAAGCAGCGATAAGAAACAGGGAAGTGAGCGTGGAAGTGAAAAAGCTACTACATGACTGTATTGTGATACCAACTCTAACGTATGGAAATGAAGCTTGGACCTTGCTGGAGGCACTGAAGTCAAGAGTGTTAGCTGTGGAAATGAGTTATTGAGAGGAGCATGTGGAGTCACATGGAGAGACAGACTGACAAACGAGGAAGTGAAGGAGCACTGTGGTGTGGATGTTGATGTGATAGGAAACATTAGGAGAAACACTGAGGTGGTTTGGACATGTGGAGAGGATGGAGAGTGAGCGACTGATGAGGAAAGTGTATGTGAGTGTCGTGGAGGGGGAGAGAGGGAGCGGAAGGCCAAGGATGAGATGGAGGGATAGAGTGGAGAGGTATATGAGAGAGGGGGAGTGAGCTGGGAGCAGGGCAGTGAAATGGCGTGGGACAGGGCGACATGGAGGCGATTTGTTTGTGGCCACCCCTTTCGGGATTAAGGTGCTTGCCAATATATATATATATATATATATATATATATATATATATATATATATATATATATATATATATATATATATATATTTTATGTGAGGAAGAAGGAACCAAGGGCCTCGAGCCCGCAAAATTGCTCCTTCCAAGAGAAAAACAAAATACAAGAGAGAACCAAATTCAATATTCGATCATTTCGAGACGCCTGGACACACTGTGTTTTAAAGACTGGAGATCATAGGAAGCAGGATATACAGACAGAGGGAGGCAGTTCCAGAGTTGACCTGTTGCATAAATATATATATATATATATATATATATATATATATATATATATATATATATATATATATATATATATATATATATATATATATATATATATATATATATATATATATATATATATGTGTATATATATATATATATATTTAAATGAAGTTGCTACTCTCACATCGTTGATTTGTACATATAAATGAGTTTATTCGTTATATATCTAAGAATGTGAATTGGGGAAGGCTTCAAAACATAAAGTAGCCAACTCAGAGGTAATGTCGTTTTTTAAGAGCAACGCCAAACCAACGCTTACATCGACCATAAAAAAAAAAAAATGTCATGGAGACATCTTGAGACGTGGGAGCATATAATGAATACTAAAAGAGGATTTAAATAAAATGCACGGATGTTCATCTCACATTTTTATCCTATTCTTTAGTCAGAGCACAAGGAGCTGGGTGTTCTTGGATAGTAAACTGTGTTTTAAATAATCACCATCACCATCCACTCAGAGCAGCGCAGCTTTCCGTTGACTCCAAGTGGCAAGAAAATGGTTTCTCGTAATACAGGTAACCATTTACTTCGTTGAGGAATAACCATATATCTAACTGTCCCTAGTGGATTAAGACGCTCCATCAGAAATGAGCCTTAGGAATTCCAGTCTGATGTCTTGTTGAGGTTTAACGCTCGCATAGAGCCACTCCGGGACGTGTCTGGCAGGTCACCCTGGTCTGGGACGTGTCTGGCAGGTCACCCTGGTCTGGCTAGCCTATTCTCAGATCCCAATGCATCTCATGGAGCAGAACAGGAATTGTGGACAGACGGACATTATTATTAATGTTGTTGTTGTTCTTGTTCTTGTTGAAATGCGAGTTGCGCATTCGTAACTCGTATTTCAAACACAATGATGCACATACACATACATGGTACAGAGGAAACGGGGATCGTGTTGAAAGGAGCCTGATTGATTACGTGCTAGTAGAGAGATCGATGCTGGGAATGGCTGCTGATACGAGGGCCGTGAGAGGACTATGTGGAGGTCTGTCAGATCATATGATTGTGGTATGCAAGATCAAGCTGAGCGGAGTGAGGTGGACCAAGAGAGAGAGAAGAGCAGTCAGGGAGAAAGACTGAAACGCGAGAAGCTGAGGATCAAAGAAATGGCAGATGAATATAGGACCAAAGTACGGGAGGAGTTATAATCAGTGAATTGGAATGAAATGGATCTGGACAGCCTGTGGAATGCATACAGGCATTGCTTGGTTAGGAATGCTAAAGTGGTGTGTGGTGTGGCAAGAGTAACAACAAAGAAGAGAGGTAGGGCATGGTGGCGTGAAGAGGTTAAGAGAGCAGTGAAGGAAAAGAGGAAAAAGTGGCTAGAGTGGTTGCAGGACAGGGGTTCAATTGAAAAAAGAACTGAATACAGTGAGAACAAGAAGCATGTAAAGAGACTAGTGAGGAGGAAAAAGGAGGAGGTAAATGACGATCCAGGAAGAAATATGAATGCATATTACACTGAAAATAGGAAGTTATTCCGGAAAGAGGTGCGGAAATGTAGAAATGACAGTGGAAAGGAATGTGAAAGAGTGAAGGATGTAAGTGGTACATTATTAAACCATGGCGATGAAGTAAGGACCAGATGAAAAGTATATTTTGAAAGCCTCATGAATGGGAAAAGAGGCAGCAGAGAGGCTGTGAAGATGATTGGTTTGGGGTGTGTGCGGAGAAGGAATGCAGTGCCCCGAAACGTGACATTCGCGCTGGTGAAGAACGCTGTGAAGCGGCTGAAAAATGGGAAAGCAGCTGGGGCTGATGCAGTGATAATTAAGTCTAGTGGAGAGAGCGGAAAGAAGTGCTTGTTGGAGATATGCGAGAAAGCATGGATGAGTGGAACTGTGCCAGAAGAGTGGAAAAAGGCTGTGATCGTACCCCTGTAAAAAATAAAATAAAATAAAATAAAAGTGAGCGAAGTGAGTGCAAGAACTGTCATGGCAGAAGTTTATTGCGTGTGGTAGGGAAGGTATATGGAAGAATTATCATAGAGAAAGTATGAGAGATGTCAGAAGTCCTAGTGAGTGATGAACAAGGTGGCTTTAAGAGTGGCAAAGGATGTTTGGATCAAATATTTGGAGTAACACAGATAGTGGAGAAGGCTTGTGAAAAGGACTATAACGTGTTAATGGCATTCATGGATCTTGAAAAAGCATATGACAAAGTAGACAGAGAAGGAATTTGGAAGGTTTTGCGCATGTAAGGTGTAGATGTTAAGCTGCTAGGTTTTATGTGTAAGGGTAAATGGGCATCTAAATGAATGGTTCATGATCGGTGTGGGCGTGCGACAAGGTTGTGTGACGTCCCCGTGGTTGTTCATTATATATATGGATGTGATGATGAGAGAAGTAAAAACACGAATAATGGAGAGAGGGATTGCGTTGGTAATGAATAGTTATGGATGGAATATTTCAAATATGTTGTATGCTAATGATGCAGTACGAGTTGCAAATACTGAACAAGAACTTGGTAGACTGGTGTAGAGTTTTGCTAATGTCTGTGAGCGTCGTGCCTTGAGAGTAAATGTAGAAAAGAGTAAAGTGATGGTTATTGAGATAGAGGGTGACTCCCAGTGTAATGTTACAGTGAATGGAGAGAGACCGGATTTGGTGAGAGAGTTCAAATACCTGGGTACAGTGATAGAAAAGTGAGGAAAATGTGCCAAAGAAGTCGAAAGTAGAGTGACACAAAGAAGGAAAGTAGTTGGTTCTATGAAGGCCTTGATAAGAAACAGAGGCTTGCATGAAGGAGTGTTAGTGCCAACTTTAACATAAGGATGTGAGACTATGATGTGGTATGAAAATGAAAAGTCAAGAACGAGGGCAGTGGAGATGGGACTGCTGAGGAATATATGTGGAGTGCATAGAGTGGATAGGATACGAAATAATGTGATTCGTGAAAGATGTACAATGAGGAAGTCTGAGGACACCAGATTCAAAAAGAGTGTACTGAGATGGTACGAGTATGATCATGTGGAGAGAATGAATAACAATAGGGTGGTAAAAAAGGTATATCAGAGCAAATTTGAAGGAGGGAGGAGGCGAGGCAGGCCAAGGAGAAGGTGGAAGGATATGGTGGATGAGTGTGTGAGGAAGAGAGGTTTGGAAGTCTATGAGGCTAGAGAACTGACAAGAGATCGAGCTGACTGGATGAATGGTGTGGGAAGTGCATGATCAGGGATTTGGCACCCCTTTTTAACGTGAAAGCGTCCGGACTGACTCTATCGGATACTTTTATGTGAAGGTACAGAATATGGTGAATGTTTTTGGCATATCAGATAGAGCCAGGACTCCGGCGGCTTGAATGACGAGCGAATGGAAGTGTGGCCTATTGGACTGGCCAAACTTGTGCTGTCTGGACGTTGCTTTTCCTCGCCCTGGCCTAGGGTAGGAAAGGAGGTCCGGAAAGTGATAATGATGATGATGGTTACTATTATTATCGTTATTATTGTTGTTTTTCCTGCAGCTGTTGTGGTTATTATTATTATTATTATTATTATTATTATTATTATTGTTATTATTTTTGTTATTATTATTAAAATTTCCCACATCCCTGTGGAAACTTTTCTTGTTTTTGTGAATTATTATTCTGGGAAAGATATAAATCGCTGCCATTAGCATACCATTTGACCAACAACCTTCATTCTTTTCCATATCATAGTACTGGCTGACCGCTTCATCTGACCAACTATCCTCCTGATCCGACTACAGGGACCAGATACGATCAAGAAAAAAAAAAATGACCTTAAAGCTCAAGAATCACATAAGTTAGAAGGCTGAAATTTTTATGACATATACCTGGGACATGGCCAGGATGCCGTGCATAATATAGTCGAGATCCGATCATTATGCTTTAGGACTGCGGATGATGCAAAATTTTAGACTACTCCAGAAGCCAGACAAGTCTCGGTGGGGGCACCCATCATCCACCCACTTAGTGTAACGGTACTCTATTTCTGGGCAGCTCTACATTGCGTGGCAAACCAACCTGTAATCATGGAAATCATTGAATACGCTGGGTGGTATCCTAATAAACAATGCGTGTTCCCTACGTGTCAGCAAGTGGGATGGCGAAAGGTTAGTGCCCCTCCCAGGAAAACAATTAACTAATAATACAAACAGGAAGCCTCGGACCAGGACTGACCAACAGGTGACGACTGAGGACCGAAGGACATGGGCATGGTATGGATTGAGAAGCGGAATGTAAGAGGAACAAATGATGAGGTGAAAGAATGAGAAATTGTCCAGGTGCTTGAGGATGCAAAAGTGGACGTAGGTGGTCTACCTGAGACTAAATGGCGGAGTATGAGTGTGAGAGGTTGGGAGTATGGATGGGGTATATACGTGGCAGTAGATGAGTATGACAGGACAAAAGGGGGAATATGTATTGCTGTGTGTGCACGAGATGCAAAGAGAATATAAGAGAGTATGGATCAGTTGGTTCAAGGATTGTGTGGGTAAGATAGGATTGCAAATGTGGGCGACTGTGTGTGTGTGAATGAGCTGATGCAAGATCGTGCAATCAGAGTGAAAAAAGAGTTATGGGCAAATGTGGAAGCGTGCACGGAAAAGTTTGAAAGGAATGTGAGAATGTATCTGATTGGAGATAAGAATGGAAAAGTAAGGAATGTGATGGTGGATGGAGTAGTTGGTGAATGGGGTGTGCCTGCAGAAGTGGATGAGAATGGCAGTGCTCTAATGGACATTTATGTCATGAGGGGGTTGATGATACCCAATACCCTATTAACGCACAAAAAGATACACAGGTATACATGGCCAGTGATGAGAATAGTGGGTGGTGAACTGAATGAACAGAAGGCAATGATTGATTATGTATGTTTGCATGACAGAATGAGAAGGTGTGCAACGGATGCAAGTGCATACAGAGGTTAGGGGAGTGGACTTTCGGACCGCCACTTGGTGGTGGTGAAAGTCAAGGTTCAAACGAAATAGAGGGATAGAAAGAGGGAAGGACAGGAGGAAGTAGCCCATACCAAGAGGGTAGAAAGGTTGCAAGAGGATGGAAAGAAGGCAGATCATAAGAGAGAAAAGGAGGAGCGATTGGGTAAAAATGATTTGCAGTAGATGGGGGAGATGGAAGTGTGTGCAAGATTTTCACAGAAAAAATCTGTACAGCATGTGAGGTGGTGTGTGGGATGAGAAGATGACGAAAGGGGGTGCAAAGAACAGCATGGTGAAATGAAGAAGTGAGACAAGCAAAAGAAGAAAGCATATAGTGAGTGGATGGGAACTAGGGGCATCGAGGAAGATGAGAAACAGAAGAAAGAGTTATCTGTAGAGAGGAGGAGAGAGGTGAAAATATTAGTAAGAGTGAGAAAGAAGAACGTGGATGAGGAATTTGGAAGGAATTTGAGTGTAAAATGGAGGGAAACTAAGAAAATTTTCTGGAAAGAGGTACAGAGAGTTAGACAGGGTGATAAAGAAGTTAGTCGGGGAGTGAAAGATAAAAATGATAGACTGACAGTGGAGAAGGGAGAAAGAGTGAGCAGATGGTGAGAACAATTTAAGAAACTCTTAAACCTAGAGAATGAAAGTAATACAACTATAAGTGGCTGGAGAATGGCTGGGAGAAGGAGGGAGGTGACTCTGGAAGAAGAAATATCAGTAGACTGGAACTAGTGGATGCAATGAAGAAAGTAAAAATGGGGAAAGCCCAAGGAATTGATGGAGTGTGTGTCGTGAAATGCTGAAGCATGGGGGAGAGATAGCAGTTGAAAGGATATGGAAGGTGTATAGATTGGCCTGGGAGGAAGATAGAGTCCCGGAGGATTGGAAGTCAGGTATAATTATTCCCCTGCACAAATGAAAAGAGGAAAAAAAAGTGTGTTGTAATCATAAGGGCATCTGTCTTCTGAGTGTAATAGGAAAAGTATATGGTGGGATACATACTGTCAGCGTTAAGGAAAGAATAGAGTAATTAGCTGGATAAGATCAGGGACGTTTCAGGAAGGGAAAACATTGTGCAGATAATATATTCATTCTTAGGTCTTTAGTGGAAAAGTTTCTAGAGTAGGGAAAAAAGTTGTATGTGGCCTTAATGGATTTGGAGAAAACATATTGACAGGGTGAATAGACAAGGAATGTGGAAAATATCAATAATACATGAGTTGTTGAATGCCGTGAAGAGTATGTATGAGGATGCTAAGGCTGCCATGCATGTGGATAGTGAACTAGTGAATTTTTCTATCTAAATGTTGGATTGAAATAGTGATGTGTCATGTCTCAATGGTTGTTCAATCTGTATATGGATGGGGTTATAAATGAAATATAAATTAGGGCAGTGGATGCTGGAGTGACCCTAATGAGAGAGGACAGCGTTTGGAAACTTCCTGTACTGTTGTTTGCAGATTATACACTATTATTAAGTGAAGACGAAGGGGAACTGCAAATCTTGGTGAATGAGTTTCAGAGAGTGTGTAAGAAGCAGAATCTAAAGGTTAATATAAGGAAAAGTAATATTATGGTCTTCGAGAGAAATGAAGTCACTGAATGTACAGTGAGGTAGGATGATAAGGAAATGGAAAATCTAAGTGCATTTAAGTACTTGGATAGTGTGATGAGTATGGATGGAAGCTTGGAGGATGAAGTGCTTGAAAGAGTACAACAAGTTAGAAAAGTTGCTGGGTCTTAGAAAGCAGTGATAAGAAGTAGGGAAGTGAACATGGAAGCAAAAAAGTTGCTACACGATAGTATTGTTATACCAACAGTAACGTATGGAAGCGAAGCTTGGACCTTGTTGAAAGGAAACAAGTCAAGAGTGAGAGCAGTGGAAATGAGTTATCTGAGAGAAGAATGTGGAGTTACATGGAGAGACAGACTGGCAAATGAGGAAGTGAAGGAGCATAGCGATGTGGATGTGGATGTGATAGAAAGCATTCGGAGGAATGCACTGAGGTGGTTTGGCCATGTGGAGAGGATGGAGAGCGAGAGACTAACGAGGAAAATGTATGTGAGTGAAGTGAAGGGGAAGAGTGGGAGATGAGATGGAGGGATGGAGTGGGGAGGTATATAAGAGAGGGGAGATTGAGCTGGGAGCAGAGCAGTGAAATGGCATGGGACAGAGCGACATGGAGGCGATTTGTTTGTGGCCACTCCTTATGGGGTTAAGGCGTTAGGTAACAGATAGATACATAGATAGATAAATAGATAGATAGATAGATAAATCTATAACCACCAAACATGGTGGACCTATTGACTGGGAAGACCTAAGGTCACGTGCACAAAATAAGTGACCTTGACCTCAAGGTCCCTTATGGCTAGGCTTCAAGTAGGCAGTGGCTATGGGAAATTGTTCACATCAAAGTTGTTCTTGGACAATTTTACAGTATTCTAGATATTATAAATATAATATTAATAATAATAATAATAATAATAGTAAAAATAATAATAATTATTATTATCATTATTATTATTATTATTACTGTGTCCCCTCCGCCACAGGGGGGGGGACACAATCTGGCCGCACGATGGAGTGATACTACTACTCTGCAGCCAAGCTGTGTTAGGAAGAATACTGCCACCGAATTCCCGGCGTGTCGTAAAAAAGCGACTAAAAAGGGCGCGGAGAGGGGTCTAGGGACCCCCTCCTCTGTTTTTTAGTTCCTAAAAAGAGACAGGCCAGAGAAAGGGATGGGGGATTGAGTTATCCCCGTACCCTGAAGATTGAGTCTATGAATGTGTGTGGGTGTAGTACGATTGAGGCTAAAAGGAAGGAGATTGGGAGAATGTTTGTGAGAAGAAAGTTGGATGTGTTAGCTTTGAGTGAAACGAAGGCGAAAGGGAAGGGTGAGTCTATGTTTGGAAGTGTGAATGGAAGATTGTCAGGTGTTGACAGAGGAAGGGCAAGAGAAGGTGTGGCCTTGTTAGTGAGTCCGGAAGTGCAGCAGTGTGTGATTGAATGGAAGGAGGTGTCATCGAGACTGATGTGGGTGAAAGTAAAATTAGAACGTGAGTTGTGTGTGTTTGTGAGTGCATATGGGCCTGGTTGTGAAAGGGATGAGGAAGAGAGGGAGTCTTTCTGGAATGATGTTGATGAGTGTCTGCAGAGTTTTGGAGCGAATGTGAATGTGGTAATGATGGGAGATCTGAATGCTAGAGTGGGAAATGTAGCATTTGAAGGTGTAGTTGGTATGCATGGTGGGCCTGGAAGAAATGAAAATGGGGAACGAATGATAGGGATGTGCGCTGAGCGAGAGATGGTGATTGGAAATACTCTGTTTGAGAAGAACTATATTTATAAGTATACATGGGTGAGACAGGAGGGTGGAAGGGTTGTTGACAGAGCTTTGATGGACTATGTGGTTGTGTCCAGGAATGTAATAGGAAGATTGTTGGATGTGAGAGTTCTGAGAGGGGAGGGTGGAGGTATGTCTGACCACTATCTGGTGGAGGGAAAGTTTAGATTAGGTAAGAGATGGGTGAGAACTAGGAGGGTTAGGTGTGGCAGGAAGGTTTTGAAAGTGATTGAGTTGGATAAAAGAGAGAAAATGATAGAGTATCAGGAGAAATTGAAAGATGAATGGAACGCAGTGAAAGTTCAGGAAAAGGGCAGTGTGGAGGAGGAATGGCAGTTGTTTAACCCGCGGCGTCCCGGGGACGTACTTCCACGTCCTCACGTTTTGTCACAGCTAATCCCGGGGACGTACTTCAACGTCCTGCAATTGCAAGGTTCATAATTTCCACAATTTTCAATTTTCGCGAGTCATTTTTGGTACGTATACACGTGACACCTTCCTCAACAAGATGCCAGGCAGAGACAATGCCTTACCCAGCATGACCTCCTCCCCCCCCCTGCATGCCATTGTCTCAGCAATTCACCTGTTACCAGTGACCTGGCCAGTATAGCCATGTCATGCCACGGTACGAAATTCAGGGCCAGAGTGATTCCCCAATCAATGACAATGTGGAGGACAAAATTTACATAGCATTAGAGGAAGAAACAGTTAGAAATGATGATCAGGTAATGTGGCAAAAAAAGGTCAGGTATTAGTGAGTGAAACAGTGCTTATAATGCCTATATTACTGCTTGAAAACCAATATACTCTTGTACTACATATAAATTCGTAACAGTAAATAAATAATACCTTTTATGAGTGGTGTGAAATAGTTATCCTCCCATAGAACTCGTTTTCTTTGGTGCCAGCCTGATAGAAAACCCAGTAAGGTAAGGAGGCTCTCCTACCTGTAATGAGTATTTTAAACCTCAGGTGAGCGATTTCTCTATGAATTTTCGATGTTTCTCACCAAAAGCGAAAGTTTTAGCAAAAAAAAAAAAGGGTCGAAAAATGGTCGGGATTGGGGGGTACCAGTGGTCAAAAAGTGGTCGGGACGGGGCGGGTTAAGAGTGCTATTGTGGGGCATGCAGAAGAGGTGTGTGGTGTGAGACGTGTGGGTGGTGGTGTAAGAAAAGGAAGTGAATGGTGGTGCGAGGAGGTAAGTATGTCTGTGGCTGAGAAGAGACTTGCATATGAAGTGTGGCTGCAGAGGAAGGATGAGGTGTCATATGAGAGGTATAAGGAAAAGAGGAATAGGGCGAGAAGGGCTGTGCGTGAAGCTAAAGTGGCAGCAGATGAGAGGTGGGGTAGGCGGCTGACTGAGAATTTTCAACAGAATAAGAAAATGTTCTGGAAGGAGGTGAAAAGGGTGCGAAAGGGAGAGTCTGGGAAGGAAGAACGAGTAAAATCAGAGGATGGAAGGATGTTAACTGAGATGGATGCAGTAAGGAAGAGATGGGCAGAGTATTTTGAAAGACTGTTAAATGTAGAGGAGGACAGGGTGGCTGAGATTGTGGCGGATGGAAGGGTGTAAGGAATAAATCTGTTGGGAGAGTTCAACGATTCTTTGATCACGAAGGAGGAAGTGGAGAAGGCAGTAAAGGAGATGAAAACAGGGAAAGCTGCAGGTATGGATGGGTGTGCTGTGGAATGCCTGAAGAGTGGTGAAGTGACTATTGTTGACTAGTTAGTAAGATTGTTGAATGTGTGCTTTGTGAAAGGTATGGTGCCAATTGACTGGGCAAGTGCTTGTGTGGTCCTGTTGTATAAAGGCAAGGGGGGTTAAGTATGAATGCACTAGCTTTAGGGGTATAAGTCTCTTGAGTGTGGTAGGTAAGGTGTATGGTAGAGTGTTATGAGAGTTAGAGAGGGTACAGAGGGGGTGATTGGTGATGAGCAGTGTGGCTTTAGAAGAGGGAGAGGATGCGTGGATCAGGTGTTTGCTGTGAGACAAGTGTGTGAAAAGTATTTAGTGAAAGGCAAGGATGTGTTTTGGGCATTCATGGATAGAATTGATAGGGAGGCTTTGTGGACTGTTTTAAGATTGTATGGACTTGATGGTATGTTACTAAAAGGGGTGAAGAGTTTTTATGTAAATAGTAGAGCGTGTGTAAGAATGGGAAATGCTGTGAGTGATTGGTTTCCTGTGAGACTGGGGCTGCGACAGGGATGTGTGATGTCGCCTTGGTTATTTAATATTTATATGGATGGTGTTGTAAGGGAGGTGAATGCAAGAGTTTTACGTGGAGGTCTGAGTCTGATGAATGTTGATGGTGGAGAGAAATAAATGGAGCTGCTGTTTGCAGATGATACTGCACTGGTGGCTGATTTAGAGAAGAGATTGAGACAGTTGGTAGAGGAGTTTGGAAGGGTGTGTGAAAGGAGGAAATTAGTGTAAATGAGAATAAGAGCAAAGTGATTAAGTGTACGAGGTTGGTAGATGGTAGGAGGATGAATATAGTTTTGAATGGTGAGTTGCTTGAGAAGGTAGAGTGTTTTAAATATCTAGGGTCATATGTTGCTGTGGATGGACGAATAGATGCAGAAGTGAAGTTTAGAATGAATGAAGTAGGAAAGGTGCTGGGAGGAATGAAAAAAGTGTTTAGATATCGTTCGCTTAGAATGGGTGTAAAGAGAAGGCTGTATGAGGGTGTTGTGGTACCGACTGCGCTATATGGAATATGGGTGTAGCAGAAAGGAAAAGTTTGAATGTAATGGAGATGAGGTGTCTGAGGAGTATGTGTGGAGTGACGTGTATGGATCAAGTGCGAAATGATGAAGTGCGAAGGAGAACTGGAGTTGTTTGGGAGATGGCTGATAGAGTTGAGCAGAGGGTGTTGCGATGGTTTGGGCATATGGAGAGAATGGATAATGAGCGATTGGTGAAAAAGATAAATAGATCTGATGTGAGAGGTGTAAGGCTGAGAGGGAGACCACGAATAGGATGGATGGACAGTGTGAAGAGAGCGCTGGATGTGAGAGAGATGTCAGTTGCGCAAGGAAGAGTGGTTGTGCATGACAGAAATAAATGGAGAGAAACTGTGAATGAATAAATGATGACGCAGCCCTGAGGGGATATTCTCCCGCATATGGTCTTATCAGCTAGTCAGGTCAGGTGCGGGTAAGGGGATAGGTCTATTATGGTGTGGCAGGGGTAAACCAGCTCTGCTGTCAGGCTCTGCTGTGGATGGCGCTGATTGCACTGCGCAGTTGACCCTTGTGCGGTGTGGTGAGGTGGGGATCTGTCCCTTCTCCCCTTTGGGGCTAAGATGCGAATGAACATGTTTGAATGGATGAGTAAATGGGGAGTGTGTCATTCCGTCTCGGCTACTTCCCTTTCCTTGGGGGAAGCAGCCTAGGTATATAGATAGATATAGATTATTATTATTATTATTATTATTATTATTATTATTTTAAACTTGTGATACTGTATACCAGAGGCTATTTAGCCTAGAGCCTTCGCTTTTGGTTAACTTAGTTGAACACCTGTCTGCTTCTTTTGGCAAAATATTGTGGCAATCCGTCAACCGGATCTCCAAATATTATACGGAACACAGTAAGTGAGCCAGCCAAGCCATCTCAAGAACCGCTTAAGCTAGGAAGCTGAAATTTCACTACAATCTAGGCCTATGACGGACACAGTGCAGAAAAGAGTATGGTTCCAATCGGTCAATTATTCTCTGAGATCGCCTGGGGTGAGAAATTGGGACTTTTTCGGATATTCTTGATGTCACCTAATTTTTCATGATTAATTAAAATGAGAGATGCACAGGACCCGTGAACATGACCTGGCCTGGGGTAAGAAACTGGGACTTTTCTGGATATTCCAGATGTCACCTAATTTTCTATGAAGGATTAAAGCTAGATCCACCAAAGTTGGTGGAGTTATAGGCCGTGACTACCTAATGTGACATGAACAAGCTCAGCGACCTTGACCTCAAGGTTTCTTTAAAGGTGATCTTCTAGGAAGGAATGTCTGTGGAAAATTCTTCTCTATCAAAATTGTTCTTGGACATACCCATGGGAAATTTCATTATTCCTGTCAGTATTATTATTATTATTCTTACTTATTTTGTATTTGCGATGTTTCAAAGGTTATTTGGCATAGAGCCTTTAAAGTTAGTTAACTTAGTCAGACTGCAATCAGATTCTTTTGGCCAAATATAATGGCAATCCATCAACTGGATCACCGGATATCAAGTGGAACACAGAGAAGTGAGTCTGCCACACTATCTCATGAACCGTTTAAGCTAGGAAGCTGAAATTTTACTACAATATAGCTTTAAGATGGACGCAGTGCGGAAAAGAGTATGGTTAAGATCACTTTATTATTCCCTGAGATCGCCAGGGGTTAAAAAATTTGAAGTTTTCTGGATACTCAGAATGTCACCAATTTTTTCATGAAGAACTGAAGTAAGAGCCACCGAACTTGGTGAACTTAAATACTACGATAACATTAAGGTGACAATCACAAGATCAGTGATCTTGACGTCTAGGTCTAGTTATAGCTTGGTTTCTAGTAGGCAATGGCCGTGGGAAGATTTTCTTTATCAAAAATTTTCCTTTGACAATTTTACAGTGTTCTAGTTATCAGAACTTCCCACATCCCTGTAAGATGCTTTATTATTCTTGTCTACATCAATATTATTCTTAATTATTTTCAAATTGCGATATTTCAAAGGCTACTTCACCTAGAGTCATCGAACTTGGTCAACGTAATCGGAAAGCTATCCTCTTCTTTTTGCCAAATATGGCGGCAGTCCTTCAACCAGATCTCCGGATATTATTCGAAACATAGAAAAGTGAGTCAGCCAAGTTATCTCAAGAACTGCATAAGCTAGGAAGATGAAGTTATACTATTATAGCTTTAAGGAGGACGCAGTGAAGAAAGGAATATGGTTCCAATTGGTTTATTATTCTCTGAAATCGCCAAGGGTAAAAAATTGGAACATTTCCTGATATTCTGCTATCACCTAATTTTCCATGAAGGATTAAAGCTAAAGTCACCAACCTTTGTTGTTATAGACTGTGATTACCTAAGTTGAGATGCAGAAGATCAGTGATAAAAACTGAAATTTTTCCAAATATCTTGGTTGTCACCTAATTTTCCACGAAGGATTAAGGCTAGAGTCACCAATCATGATGGAATTATAAACTGTGATGACCTAAGGTGAAATGCACAAGATCAATGACCTTGACCTCAAGGTCCCTTTATAGCTCGGCTTGTATTAGACAATGACAGAGGGAGGTTTTTCTTTACCGAAATTGTTCTAGAACAATTTTTCGGTGTTCTAGTTTATCATAATTGTTTTTCTTAACGTTTAGGTAATTGTTGTTGGTATTTGCACTGTACTCTGTGATGTTGATAGCAATACAACTATTATCATCCTCATTCTGTTGTTGTTTATTTTGAGGTCTGCCTCAGTTACGTTTTGAAACTGTACCAAAAAGTGCCTATCTGAGGATAACTTGCCCGTGGCTCATGTATATACGAGTACGAGTATGCCTAGCTTCTCCACCTATCTCGAATGAAGCAGGGCTTATAACTTTAAATAATTCGCTTTATACTAAGGAGTCCCATGCATGACAAATTGGTTATCTAATACACGATACATTCATCTTTTCCCTCAGTCCGACTCCCATCTCCAGCTGTTACTGATACGGGGTCTGGCATACCAACTTATGACCATACACCAGGACTAATTCCACCCACCTCGTTTGGAGTTTCATAATATAGTGACATTTAACGATACTTTTTTTTTTTTTTGACTAGGGTATATATGTTTTACCTAAATGGCTAGGTGATGTTCCGTACACCTTATCCCCTGCGATTTACTTTCTCTATTATCTTTTAAGTCCCTTCAACGTGACGCCATTATCCTCATTATAATGTTGGGCTTTGCGAGGATTTCATTCAGCTTAGGCAAATTTTACAAATTGAAAGGGTCTGGTATAGCCTTAGTTAACCCCTTACTATTGGAATGTTCTAATCTGAATAACTTTGTCAGGTATAAAAAACTTTTTTTATCTACTACCAGTCGCCTGAATCCCGTAAAGGATGGCCATAAACAAATCGCCTCCATGTCACAATGTCAGATCATCAGGTTGCCCTCTCTCTAACACATCTACCTCTCCCATATACCTCTCTACTCTATAATTTGCGTCATCCTTGGTCTCCCCCTACCCTTAACCAATCCTTCCACCTCACCCTCATACACTCTCATAGTTGGCCTCTTTCTTTATCCTGCTTTAATAAACCTATTACGTATGACAGGACTATCCAAATCAGAAAAAAATCGTCTGGTAGCAGCAAGAATAAACTGTCATCTGGACTGACAGATGGACTACGAAGCTCCTACGTCAACGAAAATGCGGCTCAGGGTAAGAACACAGCAACGAGTGGAAGGAAGTACTGAAATAGTACTGTTTTCAGTACTGCATATGTAGTTTGTACTGAATATCTATAATGCCATAACAGTCCCAGTATTTGTAAAGGTGCAGTTGTCTCGAATGCTAGTGAATTCCATTGGAAAAACTGGCCCATTGGAAAAACCAAAGATCGCATGATGACGGAGAAGCACCATAGGCGGAGACAGGACCCAGGATTTATTTAATTAACCCTCCTCAGGTAATGTGGGGTCTGTGGGACGCCACGCTATTTTTCTTAGTGTTTTTCATATATTACTATAAGGTCTTGGGATCTGGTTTTCCCTCTACCTTCCTGACTAGTAGACTAGTTTAGGGAGGTGATGGGGTCAGTTTGGAATCTGGCTCTATTTTCGCGATAAAGGGCCTTGGGTTCCAGTGGACCCCACATTACCTATCCTGTGATTTTTTTTTCCTATATATATATCTTCCATACCGAAAAAAAAATTTATGACATGTATTTCTCTTACTTCATACAGAAACATTGGCCATTACTGTACAGCATGCAATGATAGAAAACTGGTGGAACATATCAGTTTTGGTATGGCAGCCACTAATTTCAGTTGGTATAAAAAATATGGAAGAATTATTATAGATAAAGTAAGAGAGATATCAGAAGTCCTAGTGAGTGATGAACAGGGTGGCTTTAGGAGTGGCAGAGGATGTGTGGATCAAGCATTCGCAATGAGACAGATAGCAGAGAAGGCTTATGAGAAGGACCATAAGGTGTTTATGGCATTCATGGATCTGGAAAAAGCATACGACAAAGAAGACAGAGAGGGATTGTGGAAAGTTTTGCGCATGTATTGTGTAGATGGTACGCTGCTAAGTGCTGTCAAGAGTTTTTTTTTTTTCTTATGGTACCGAAGCATGTGTAAGGGTTAATGGGCATCTAAGTGAATGGTTCACGATCGGTGCGGGCGTGCGACAAGGTTGTGTGATGTCCCCATGGCTGTTCAATATATATATGGATGGGGTGATGAGAGAAGTAAAAACACGATTAATGGAGAAAAAGATGGCGTTGGTACTGAATGGTGATAGATGGGATATCTCAAATTTGTTGTATGCTGATGATGCAGTACTGCTTGCAAGTACCAGACAAGAACTTGGTAGGCTAGTGCAGAGTTTTGGTGAAGTCTGCGAGCGTCGTGCCTTGAGAGTAAATGTAGAGAAGAGTAAAGTGATGGTTATTGAGAGAGAAGGTGACTCCCAGTGTGATGCCACAGTGAATAGAGAGAGATTGGAATTGGTGAAAGAATTCAAATACTTGGGTACAGTGATAGAAAAGAGAGGAAAATGTGCAAAAGACGTTGAAAGTAGATTGACACAAGGAAGAAAAGTAGCTTGTGCAATGAAGGCCTTGATAAAAAACAGAGGCTTGAGGGTTGCAGTTGCATGAGGCTTACATGAGGGAGTGTTAGTGCCAACACTAACATATGGGTGTGAGACTATGATGTGGTATGAAAATGACAAGTCAAGAGTGAGAGCAGTGGAGATGGAACTGCTGAGGAATGTATGTGGAGTACAGAGGGTGGATAGGATACGAAATAATGTGATTCGTGAAAGGTGTGGAGCTGGGAAGTCCGTGGACACCAGAATCGAAGAGAGTCCTGAGATGCTATGCTCATGTGGAAAGAATGGATAACAATAGAGTGGTGAAAAAGGTATACCTGGGCGAATTCGCAAGAGGGAGGAGGAGAGGTAGGCCAAGGAGAAGGGGAAGAGATATGATGGATGAGTGTTTGAGGAAGAGAGGTTTGGAAGTCGGTGAGGCTAGGTCACTGACAGGAGATCGAGCTGGCTGGATGAATGTTGTGAGAAGTGCATGATCAGGGATTTTGGCACCCCTTGTGAGCATGGCAGCGTCTGGATTGACTCAATCGGATACATTTGCGTGAAGCTGCAGAATGTGGTGAATGTTTTTGGTGTATCCGGTAGAGTCAGGATTCTGGGGGCTTGAATGTGTGATGGAAGTGTGGCCTATTTGGACTGGGCAAGTTTGTGCTGTCTGGACATTTCTACTCCTCACCCTGCCATTGGGTGGAAAAGGAAGTCCGGATGATGATGATGATGATAAGATTTGTCAATGTTTTTCATTTTAATTTTCCATACTATATTTCGTCACTTATGTTTTCATACATTTTGCACTAAATTGAAGGAAAAGGGCTAAAGAAACTGTGTACAAGCGATTGTTTCAATAAAGTTGTTGTAAGTATTTTTGGTGATTTTTTAAAGATTGGCGTCTGGCAGACCCCACATTACCTAAGTAAGGATAAAATTTTAGGTTTACCTGAGAAGGGTTTTAAAGTTTCGCCTGTGACGGCTTCTTCATGCAGTATAAACAGTGAATTCAATAAGCAGCTTTAATATTCCAAGCATGAGGTTTGACTTTTTTTTTGCCGCTCAGTGTATTCATTGTTCAGTATTTCTGTGGAGGCCGTTACAGGTGAAACACTAAATACATTCTGGATCCTGTCTTTGCCGAAGGTGTTTCTCCTTCAAGCTGTTACGGTTTTCACTATTTCGTCTACGATCGTACAGTGATGATGACGAGGAGGAGGATTACCAGTCGTGATAGCAAAACTGGTATTGTTTTCAGCTTGTGTGTGTGTGTGTGTGTGTGTGTGTGTGTGTGTGTGTGTGTGTGTGTGTGTGTGTGTGTTCAGCACGATAACTTCGCAACAATTCAAGATATCATCACAGACTTTTACAGGTGTGTAGTAGGGATGAAAATCTCCTACGAGTTCGAAATTGGTGAAAGTAGGTCAAGGTTTGTCTGTTACCACGATAACTTTGAAATCGCTCAAGATATCTTTATAAAATCTTACGGGTGTGTCGTAGGGATGAAAATCTGCAAGTATTGTTTTCAGTTTGTTTGTCAGTCTGTGTGTCTGTATGTCTGTTAGCACGAAAACTTTGCAACAGCTCAAAATATCAAAATTTTACAGGTGTGTAGTAGGGATGAAAACTGGTGAAAGTAAGTCAAGGTCAAGGTCATACTCCAAGCCGGGCAATTTATGTATCATCTAGCGACTGGTGTGATTCCCCCTTTGGAACAGCCTCTAGTTGCTATTATTATTATTATTATTATTATTATTATTACTACTACTACTACTACTACTACTACTACTACTACTATTATTATTATTATTATTATTATTATTATTACTACTACTACTACTACTACTACTACTACTACTACTACTACTATTATTATTATTATTATTATTACCATTACTAGTATTGTTATTTTTATTTGACGCATCATCCTGTGAGGGACGGCCTCGACAAAACAACTAAAATTCCCTCCCAGTTCACTAAAAGCTTTCCCATATCCCATCCTTCTTTGCTGTGAGCCCCTTGGCCCCCTCTCTTTACCTCCTATATTATTAAGTTAAAAGTATAACTTCATTTGCTGAATGAAAAACGTAGTACTCATATGCTCTGAGAAAAGTAAAATAGTGTTGAACCTAAGGCCCCCCCAAGGAGGGAATCAGGCCAGCTGTGAACTGATACATATCTAGCGCGGATCGGCATATGACCTTGACCTTGACCTACTTTCACCAATTTCGAACTCGTAGAAGACTTTCGTCCCTACGACACACCTGTAAAGCATTGTGATGATATCTTGAGCGGTTGCGAAATTATCGTGCTAACAGACACACAGACCTTCACCTACTTTCACCGATTTTGAACTCGTAGATTTTCATCCCTACTACACACCTGTAAAATTTTGTGATGATATCTTGAGCGGCGGTGAAGTTAACGTGCTAACAGACACATAGATAGACACCTGAAAGCAGTGCTCGTAGGAGATATTCATCCCTACTACACATCTGTAAAATTTTGTGTTGATATCTTGAGCGACTGTGAAGTTATTGTGCTAACACACACACACACACACACACACACACACACACACACACACACACACACACACACACACACACACACACACTCACACACACACACACACACACACACAACACACGCGCGCAAACTGAAAACATTACCAGTTTACAGTAGCTATCGCAGCTGGTAACAAACAGCTGAGTATGGAAACAAAAAGTTATCTTGACTTTTTTTTTATGTGCTCGACTCTGGGCATAGGCTTCACAGCCTGCTCCCGAGGCCCAGTAGTCCTCCTACACGCCATACACCTCTACATGTCACCAATTCGGCGCTAACACCCACCGTCCATATTGAACACATGCTTGGGCTGTCTCATACAGGACTGGTATTAGCTAGTATTAGCTAGAGTATATTTACGACATGTCGGCGGGTCTTCTGGTAGATCGGTAAAGTCTGCTTTGTATAAAAATAAAATCCTTAAACTGTTCCCTGCCCCAGCAGGGATTTGAACCTGGGTCCGGTAGGACCGCAGGCCACCTCTCTACCGATTGAGCCACTGTAGCTCTTTCAATCTATCTTAGTGCATGTGTGCTATCTATTGCCAGAAACTTCATGTACCTCTGTGGCAAAATAAGACAATGTTGCAGCTCTACATCCATTCCATTGCACTTCTTTGAGACTGGCAGTGTACTCTAGTGTTAGTCTATTATTGCAATTCAGTATTCTAAGTGGAGGGTTGGCAATTTTAGCCTAAGTTAACCCTTAAAATTTGGAAGTGTTACAAGCTAAACCTTTCTCATATGCAGTGTTTTCTCTTTTCTAAGTAGGTTTTCTTCAACCAGTCATACCTTCGTTAGTACAGCACATAGAACTTTCAATTAAAGCTCAGAATGGGCACCAATCCTCATCTCAGTGTTACAAGTATCCACATGTCTCTAGGTGGAGGCGTTAAGGAGGTAAGAGATGATGAATGGAATCAATCTAGGGGATCATGGAAGACTATGTTTGTATGAGTGGGCAAGTTGGCAGCTACAGCACACAGCCCTCACACCTGTCCGGGCCAGACGGGGATTCTCAGCTCGCACTTGCTCACCCTCCTCTTTACTAGACTTGACCTTGGCACTCCTGTACACTGCCTTCTGCCATTACAGTAATTATGAAAGAATCATCAACCCTTGTTTGTGTGGCTAACTTAGTTTATTTGCTAAAGTTTTGTGACCTATCCAGACTGACACTGCAGTACGATGTGTAGGATGGGAGAGAGAAAAGAAATTCCAAGTTATATTACACATCACTTACTGCAAAAGATTTCTTTCACTTTCTCTGCGAGTACGTTTTTGGTATTGCATAAGGTCACTTGCCCTATCCCTGAGGTCGATTATTTTTTTACACCCACAGATTTTTTATTTTCTAAAGCTCTTACATGGCATAGTTTCTACTGCTCTAGAGAAACTGCATAAAATAAACAAGGCCAATTTGCATATATATCGTAGTATATTACCACAGCTCTTACTGACACTTGTACAGTGAGTTCACTTGTTCTTTTTCCTAAGATTGCTTCCTTATACCTGTATTTTTTCTCATACTAAGAATCCTTATGCAGTAAAATCACTTAACTGGCTAAGTTATTACTGTACTAGTGAAATTGCACAAAACAATTATTAGTTACCTATCACAACAAAAAAAGTTTGCACATATGAGATATGATTGAAAAGTATCCGACCTTAAGCTAGTGAAAAAAAAAAATTACTTCTGACTTTACTTACCTTCAAAAAATGCCCTTTGGGACACAACACACTTAGCACAGCATTTCTTCCATTGCTGGAAATATTTTGTAATGACAGTTTTTGGGATCACCTAGATCTTTCCCACATTTAACATCATCTCATTTGTGTCCTCAAATCCTGAATTCTTTAAAAGCATTAAAATTTCAGTTTAACCCCTAGGCACCAAGCAACGGTTATATCCGACGTAAAATTTGTGCATTGAGGACGCCAGGTGACAGCTATTGCCACAAATGAAATTGTTCCATTGTTTGAAGCAGCTGCCACTTTATCTGATCACTAAAACTATAGAGAGAGTCCAGCCAGTTGAGCCAACTACACCTCAGTCACCTCTCTGACTCTGCATAGTGTAAGATGATGTTTTCTTAACCATCTGATTCCATTCTTGCCTTGCATGACTTTAGCCTCATCCACTCCTGCCAAGCCTCCTTCCAAGGATACTACAAAAGGAGTCAGTGATAGTGCCAGAGGGTATTCCTTGGATGCCAATGTGTCTAGCTTATCTAGTGATGGGGAAGTTACCTCGTTGAGAGCAAAGCCATAGTTGGGGCTGGGGCAGACGCACGAACACATCCTGTTCTTGTGACAAAAATTAGTCCTCTTCATCATGTCCTTACTCATCGGTGCAAAGACCCACAGATCTTGGGATGCTTTTATTCACAAAACGAAGAGTTGGTCAGTAATATGGTCTTTATTTTGATTTGCTAACAGCTATAATTTTCGAGATATTAAGGTTTGAAAACAGGATATTTTCAGAACAATTCCCGTGCAGGGAGAAAAAGCACGCTGTGGTGCATTGTATAAATAACCCAGCGTTTGAGGGTTCAGGAATAGCCAAAAGTTGCAAAGAGCCATGGCAGGACTGTAGGAGACCTGGTGGACCTGTGTGATCCTGAGTTTGGCCACAAAATCCCGGATTAGATGGGATGAGTGCACAGGAGTATCGTTGTCGTGGATCTGCCAGTCCTGCACCTCCCAGAACTGCACTAACTATTAACACAACCCCCCACTTCCCCACACATGCACACACATGCACACATACAAACACTGTGATGGATGGATGGAAAGAGGGTTGGATAGGAAGGACGGGTGGAAGGAGGGTTTGGAGAGGAGAAATGGATGGAATGAGGGATGGATAGACAAGATGGTGGATGGCAGGAAGAATAGAAAACAGGATAAATGGACTGATAAATGAATGGATGGGTAGAGGGAAAAGGGTTATCTGCAGGTGAAAAGATGGACAGATTACTAGACTGATGAAAATGTGCAGAGCAAAAAGAACAAATCCTCAAACACACACTGCTTGGTAGCAACTGGCATGGGCGGTATTGTTGAATATATTCGAGCTTGTGCACCAGAATTAAGGTCACGCTTCAAAGAGTCACATCCCCTTGTTCATACTGGTTTATGAGAAAAAAAAAACATGGTACGATACTTTCGATCAGACCTCATATATTGCAGTACATTACCATAACACTTATCTGGACTTATACTGTGAGCTCTCATACACTGCAACCTGAGAACTTTTTTTTTTCTTAATATCGGTACCATTCCTTATATTCTAAGTTCTTACGTAGTAAAATCGCTATGTACACTATTGACAGATTACCACTTACCAGTGCCCAGTGCCTCACCCCAGTGTGGTACTTAATGAAGCACTCAATGCACGGTACCACCTTGCACTCACAGCATTGGTAGTGAATTTCCTTGTGAACTTGCTGCCATTGTTGACTGTTCATGCAGACATGGCACTGCTTGTACTGTTTTTATCCCTACAGGTGGGTGTCCAAGGTTCCCCACATGGTGATGCACGAGGTAGTCTGCCTGGGTGACCCTGTCAGCACTTTTTCCCCTTGGTGCAGCTGGCAAAACATTTTAATACTCTGCAAGCAGCTCACGTGTGAGTTCTTTCTCAATTTCACATAAAGCAAGACGTACATACGCCAGCAACCTGCCTGAGCAGTATGAATGCGCTCAGCACGGTGATATCAAGAAGGTGTAGGAATGCCTTCTTGCATTACATGCAGCATTTTTAAGACAGTCAATGGCACCATACTGCATATCAGATTTATCGACGAGCTGCATGTTTATGTTTTAATCACTGACGGCGTCAGAATTGATCATGGGCCCTGTGGCTCACTGTCAGTCATTCTTTCCAGTGGCCTTCATCTCATCCTTGGGAACAGTGGTAAGCATGATGACTTTCTGCTTGTCATGCGAGTGAATGGCCAACATCATTCAGCATTTCTTGGTGAGTAAAGGCTCCTTCTCGATCTTGGATGGGGAGACAGGGTAGTGCTTCATACTGGTCCTGACAATGCCACAGATTCCTATCTCATGTTCCAGGAGAAACTTCATCATTGCCAGAGATGTATACAAATAGTCAGTGAACAGACTAAGGTTAACACCAAAGTACTAGTCCAATAGTACTTTCACAATGGCAGCTAAGAAGTCGTTATGGTTGTCCCTTGGGAAATCCACATATGACTGTGAGTAAACTAAAGTCCAGCACAGATCCAGTCTTGCAGACACAAACAACAAAGATTTTGATGTCAAAATTGATATTTGGACGACATGTACTGGATAAATGCCAGTCGTCCCCGAAACAAACCAAGTGACTCATCCACCACCACTCTCTGGAATGGCTGGAAAATGCTGGTGAATGATATATTAACCATGATCTGAAATGGGCGAATTTTCCACAGGCTGTCATTGGGTGCAGGTCCCAGATTGGTGGAAAAGTGCAGTAAACTTAGTATGGCAAGGTATCTGTCCCACACCATGAGTTTCCCAGAGACAGGTGTGGCTGTGAGATCGTCCATGATTCAACAGTCTTATATAGTATGTTATTTATGTGTGCCAGTACCTATCAGCATGGTCAGATCTAGCCACCTTTATAATTCACCAATTTTTACATGAAACCATTCCTTCATGTTGGATCTGTAACAGGAAGGGAGGTCATGCCAGCATAGTGAAATTTCCTGGTAACAGTTGATCTCATGCACCAGTTATTCCATCACGCAATGGAAAAAAATGTTGAGAACAATTCCAAGATGCATGATTGGCTGTCTCCGGAAAATCTGTCTGAACACCTGCCTGAAAATCATCACAGATGGCTGCTGTGGGCTCAGACCCTTCCCCCTCCTCCCACACCAAATTTTTCATTTCCCCACATGCGGTCTGTGCAAAACGGGTGTTGGGCACGTACACCATGTACACCTCGGCCTCTTGAGCGGCCAGCACACCCAAGTGCATGGCCTCTTTAAGGGAGGGGAGGGGAGGGAAAATAAGATTACTCAGAAGGTGATGACTCACAACACGGCAATGCTTGGTGAGTGCTTAGAGGTGATGATGTCTCCTGCAGCTGCCCACGTGGTCTCCCTTGTGGTGCTAATAAAGAGGCATATGAAGAGCCAGGCCGTGGGGACATCCCTTGTCAAGTGCCAGACTTGGTCAATGTGGGTGGTGGCTGCATGAAGCCTCTGTGTTCCTGTTACATAGGAGGCTGGGCAGCCAAAATGTGGCAATTATTCTGCACCTGACTTCTGGCCACTTGAACCTTGGCATCAAAGTCTAATACCCCAGAGGAGTCTCTTGAGGCGCTGAATGGGGTGGGGGTGGCAGCAGACACTGGGGGATCATCACCAGGCGCCAAGGGAACGTCAGATTCACTCTCAAGTGGAGGCATGGAGTTATGGGAGGAGGCGTGGGAGGGCATCCAGAGGCAGAATGCTCTCCACATGATAACTCCTACTCTCAGATGTCATCTTGCCAATTGATAATGACAAAACAGTCATTTGTAACACCCTGCCAATCTCTCTGTCACTCAGCCCCTTCCATAGATGATTGGGGAGCTTGGCAGGGCTGGAGGTGGCGGAGGTCAGGCAGCCACTTATGGCGGGGTGCAAGTCAGACGACATGAATTCAGAACTCATCCTTGTTCTTACAACTGTGGTAAGCAGGAAACTGGCCTGGGTACTCACAGGTCTCCTGCAAGCCTATGCCACTCACTGTTTACCATAGAAAATGGGAATGAATTCCAATGCTTGTGGGAAATGCATAGTGGCTGTTGTTGTCATCTGGGCAGCCCTTAATTCCTTTTTTATGAAGGCCATGCCATCATTCCACTTGCAGGGACTGAAGAGAGCCCATTTTCATTTAATGTAGAAAGACCTTTAATCCAAACACAAAATAAAGTTTCAATAGCTGTGGGAAGACCTTTGAATTCATTTGCTGTAGAATCATGCTGGTATGAATGCAAGATTAACCCGGCCCATCCCGACCACTTTTCCACCACTGACTCCCCCCAATCCCGACCATTTTGGGGAATTTTTTTTTTTTGGCTCAAACCTCTGCTTTTGGTGAGATGAGAAACATTGAAAATTCATAGAGAAATCGCTCACCTGAGGTTTAAAATACTCAATCCAGGTAGCAGTACTTCCTTACCTTACTGGGTTTTCTAACAGGCTGGCACCAAAGAAAACGAGTTCTATGGGAGGGTAACTATTTCACACGACTTATAAATGGTATTTATTTATTTACTTGGTATGAATTTATATGCAGTACGAGAGTATATTGGTTTTCAAACAGTAATATAGGCATTATAAGCATTGTTTCACTCACTAACTCATCACCATACCTGGCCTTTTTATTGCCACATTACCTGATCATCATTTCTGACTGTTTCTTCCTCTAATGCTATGTAAACTTTGTCCTCCACATTGTCATCAATTGGGGAATCACTCTGGCCCTGAATTTCGTACCGTGGCATGACATGGCTTTACTGGCCAGGTCACTGGTAACAGGTGAATTGCTGAGACAATGGTGTGCAGGGGGGGGAGGAGGTCATGCTGGGTAAGGCATTGTCCCTGCCTGGCATCTTGTAGAGGAAGGTGTCCCATGTATACGTACCAAAAATCACTCGCAAAAATTGAAAATTGTGCAAATTAGGGACCTTGCAATAGATTCACGTTTATGTACGTTGACGGGATTGGCAGTGACAAAACGAGTGGACGTTAATTCACGTCGATGGGACGCCACGGGTTAAGGATAATATTATATGAGCATGTAGGTTTGAAAATATAACACCTTTTCTAAAGCAATTTATTTTGCACTTTGCAACTCGGTATCGTCTTGTATGTTACTGATGTAAACAATATCTAAAAAGCATGTATACAGCATACAAGTTAACGGGAAGCTGAAGCATGCTAAATATATCACTCGTTTACTGAGGGAACAACTTAAGTTCGTAAACCGTTGAAACTAAGTGAGCACAACTGGACAAGAAGTCCCTAATCGTTGACTGTCATTTGTGGAACACATTTTCAGATGTGATTAGCCAGCATCCCACATTACTGGGCGAAGCTACGAACAGTGCAAAAAGGTCAGATATGTTCCATCATCACTATGTTCTTTATAAATACATGTCAAATGTGAAACTTTACACTCTCGCTTCCTCGGTTTTGATAATACGAACCTTGGAACTCATTTGCAGTAAAAACATCTTAAATCTGAATGCAAACTAAAACCTTCTTTACTGTAGAAAAAATGTCATACTTATATACTGATGACACGTGCTTTGCTTCATTGCGACATAAAACCTGCTTTAGGGTAAGAGGAATTTAACACATATTTACTGGTAAACATATGCTTAGTTTCAACGCAGAATAAAGCCTACTTTACTTACGGATGAATGTAATACTTATTTAAAAAGTAAAAGTGTTTAGCATGAACACAAAATAAAGCCTACTCTACAGTCAGAAGAGCCTAATACTTATTTTTTAAACATATATGATTACTTTCAGCAAACAAAAAGCCTGCTTTACTGTGGGAAGAACTTAATGGTTATTTATAAACCAAATATATTTTGTATGAAGAAAAAAAAAACGCTTTATTTTGGGAATAATCAATCCTCATTTGTTGTGAAGATTTTATAGTATGAAGAGAAATTCAGTTCTCCCCAGTGGTGAAAGAGAGAGAGAGAGAGAGAGAGAGAGAATTCCAAGAGGCTGTGTGTGGGTGATGTTGGAAGGGCTTTGACTGGGACGGGATATATAGGCCATCCTGTTCCTTAAATTGCCTTGAATTAGTCCAGGCCGCTGTGAATGGAGGGAGAGAGGGAGGTAAATAGGTAGGGAGAAAGGAAGGCATGGACTGAAGGGGAGGGAACAAAGGTGGCGGGACAGGCTGCAAAATGGAGTGTCGGGGGTGAGGGAGGGACAGATTAGAGATGTTAGGAAAGAAGAAGTTTAAGTGAGAGAGGTGAGGGTTCAAGACACTGGGCAGGAGAGGTTTTAGAGGAAGAATTAGACTGGGAGAGGTTAGGTGATGGTTAGAGTGGGAGAGGGTTGGGAGGGAGAAATTAGGGTGGGATTGGTTATAATGGGAGACGCTAGACTGGGAGTGGTTAGGATGGGAGAAGTTAGGAAGGGAGAGGTTAGGGTAGGAGAGATAAGGTGGAAGCGATCAGGGTGAGAGAGGTTAAGGAGTGAGGGGTTAGGGTGGGAGAGGGTAAGGTGGGAGAGGCTAGGGTAGGAAAGTTAGGGTGGGATAAGTTAGACTGGGAAGGGGTAGGGTAGGAGGGGTCAGAATGAGAGAGGTTAGGGAGGGAAAGGGTAGAGAGAGAGAGAGGGGGAGAAATGGGTGTCCTATTTTCATATCAAACTATTTATCGTGTACTGTACACATAGAGTTTCTACAAAAGTA
Organism: Coenobita brevimanus; assembly: GCF_032717465.1. Lineage (NCBI taxonomy): Eukaryota > Metazoa > Arthropoda > Malacostraca > Decapoda > Coenobitidae > Coenobita > Coenobita brevimanus. The sequence continues at coordinate 8,453,854 of NC_136961.1, forward strand.
TCTACATAATTCTAGCAAGCATAAACTGCAAGTCAGATAAATTTCGACAGTTCCCAAACATATTTTCAGCACTGGAAATGTGTTGTCTGAGAATCAAATAAGGAAATCTTTTCATATATAAATAAATAAATAAATTATATATATATATATATATATATATATATATATATATATATATATATATATATATATATATATATATATATATATATATATATATATATATATATATATATATATATATATTATCATCATCAGCCACTACATGTCCACTGCTGAACAAAGGCCACCCCCAACTTTTTCCATGAGTTCCTTGACTGAGCCAGTATTTGCCACGTTTTCCCTGCAAATTTCTCTATCTTATCTCTCCACCTCCTGTATGGCCTTTTTCTGCTACGCTTACAATCTCGAGGTGTCCAGTCAGTCAGCCTCTTGCTCCATCGGTTATCCCTTATTCTTGCTATATGGCCTGCCCACCTCCATTTCTGTTCTTTTATAACGTCTATAATATCTTTGACTTTAGTCTGCTTTCTCATCCAGGTTGATCTTTTCCTGTCTCTCAGAGAAATTCCCAACATTGACCTTTCCATTGCTCTCTGAGAACGGATTAATTTTATTTTCCATCGATTTTGTCAGCTTCCAAGTCTCACAACCATACGTCATAGCTGGAATTATACATTCGTTATATAGTTTTCGTTTCATACAAACCGGCAAGCTACTTTTCATAATGTCTCTATGTGTACCGAAAGCTGTCGATCCAATTGTAATGCGTCTTTTTATTTCGCTATTATGATCATTCGTTAATTTTAATATTTGCCCCAAATAGTTGTACTCCTCAAATTCAAGAATTACCTCACTTACTCTGCTGCGCTCTTTGGTGTTTGTGGGACAAACATTAGTTTTACTCCGGTTCATGTTTAGCCCTACTTTGAGACTTTCTCTGTTCAGGTCATTTAACATTTCTTTCAATGTCTCCGTTGTTTCTGAGATTAGGATATGTGTCATCTGCAAATCTTAAATGGTTTAGCTTTTCTCCATCTATGTTCACTCCTTTGTTTTCCCAGTCTACATTTCTGAAAATAGTTTCTAGGCATGCTGTAAATAATTTTGGTGAAACTGTATTTCCCTGACGCACGCCCTTCTCAGTCTTAACTTTTTCCGAGTCCTTATGTAATTTAACTGTAGCAGTTCCCTCTTTATATATGTTTTCGAGCAGTTTCACAATGTTCTTATTCACTCCTTGTTCTCGCAATGAATTTATAATTGCTATGTGCTCCACTGAATCAAAAGCCTTTTCGTAATCAACAAAACCTAAGCACAGTGGTTTATTCCATTTTGTAGATTTCTCATTTAGTTGATTCATTGTGTGTAGATGATCAATGGTCGAATACCCGTTTCGGAATCCTGCCTGTTCACGAGGTTGGTTTTCCTCCAAAACTGTTGTTGTTCGTAAGGACTTTAGTGAAGAGTTTATAAATGATTGATAATAAGCTAATGGGTCGATAGTTACTAAGATCTTTTGAGTCACCTTTTTTGTAGAGTAAAATATTGCATTACACCATGTTTTGGGAATTTTCTTCTGTTTTATACATTGGTTAAATAAGTGAGCAAGCCTGTTTTGTAATTCTACTCCTGCATCCAACAGTAAATCTGTTACTATTCCATCTTCTCCCGGAGCCTTCCCTTTTTTCATATTTTTAAGAGAAATATATACTTCGTCTGGTGTTACCTCAGGTATTTCACTTGTCTCAGCTGAAAAGTTAGTTATTCGTACTACGGTCTTTGATGCATACAGTTCTTTGTAAAATTCTTCAAGTCTCTTCACCATCTTATCTCTGCATTTAATGATTTCACCGTTTTTTTTTTTTTTTTCTTTCAGCGATGTCATTTGTTGCTTTCCTAGTGCCATTTTACTTCGGACCTGTTTCAGACTTTTTCCATTTTTGATGGTTTCTTTGATCTGATCCATGTTTCTCTTTCTTTTTTCTTCTCTTTGTCTCTTGTTGATAAGCTTTTAAATTCCACTCGGTCTATTTCATCTTTGTTTTTACTGTCTTTTCCTTTTGTTTTTTCATAAGCTCAAGTGTCTTTTCTGAATACTTCTTGGCTTTGGTTGTATTAGGTTTTCCTACTACCTCCGCTGATTCTCTTAGCACTTTTGTTAGTCTGTCATTCAGCTCATCAATGTCACATTTATCTTGGGAAGATCATATTACATCTCTTGCAAAATCAGCTTCCAAGAAATTAGGTGTGCTAAGCCGACTCCGTACCTTCTTTACCCCTGCACAGTTGTTGACTTCATACACGGGCTTTATTCGCCCCTGTTTAGAGTACAACTCTCATGTGTGGGACGGCTCCCCACATACAGCTCTTCTCAATAGGGTGGAGTCAAAGGCTTTTCGTCTCATTAACTCTCCTCCTCTTACTGCCTCCCTTCAACCTTCGCCGCACTGTTGCCTCTTTATCTCTTTTCTATCGCTACTTCCATGGTCACTGCCCTTCCGAACTGTCTGCTTGCATCCCTTCACCTCTATGACGGGCACGTTTTTTTTTTTTTTTTTTTTTTTTTTTTTTTATGTGCTCGACTCTGGGCATAGGCTTCACAGCCTGCTATCAAGGCCCAGCAGTCCTCCTACATACCATACACCTCTACATGTCACCACTTCGGCGCTAACACCCACCGTCCATATTGAATACATGCTAGGGCTGTCTCATACAGGACTGGTGTATTGGTATTAGCGGGGGTATTTTTACGACATGTCGGCGGGTCTTCTGGTAGATCAGTAAAGCCTGATTTAATGAAATTCAAATCCTTAAACTGTTCCCTGCCCCAGCCGGGATTCGAACCTGGGTCCATTAGGACTGCAGGCCACATCTCTACCGAGTGAGCCACCGACTCCCCTTCTGGCAAGAATCTGTCATCTCTTTTCTGTTCAACTCTCTAATGCAAGAGTTAACCGATACTCCCAGTCCTTCATTTATGCAACAGGTCAGCTCTGGAACTCTCTCCCTCTGTCTTTATTTCCTACGTCCTATGATCTCCAGTCTTTCACATGTAGTGTGTCCAGGCATCTCGAAATTAACAGATCTTGAATTTGGGTCACTATTGTATTGTTTTTGTTTTTTTCTTGGAAGGAATTGTTTGCGGGCTCCTAGCCTTTGGTTCCTTCTTCCTCGCTTAAAAAATAATAATAATAAAAAAAAAAACCATTCAGCATTACCTAGAGCCTGAAATCTGTTCCTTAGTTCCAACTGAAAGGCTGCATTGTTTTCGTTTACTTTTATTGGGCATATCTTTTTATCTTTAATCATCATCTTTCTTTTACTTCTGAAATTGAATCTGGCTGTGCAACCCACCATTCTATGATCACTCCCTATATTTACTTTCTTGATAACTGTGACATTTGTGATCGTGTTATTCCTATCTCCTATAATGAAGTCGATTTCATTCTTTGTTTCTCCATTTGGGCGTCTCCAGCTCCACTTTCGCCCTGTTCTTTTGTGAAATAATGTGTTCATTATTCTCATGTTAAACATTTCAGCAACTGTCTGGACATTGTTACTTCTCACCCTGATATAGGATGGGAAAAGAAGTCTGGATGATGATAATATATATATATATATATATATATATATATATATATATATATATATAGCCCGACGCCCTAATCCCGCAAAGGGTGGCCGCAGACAAAACGCCTCCAAGTCGCTCTGTCACCCACCATTTGACTACCCTCCCCCAACTCACCCCCCCCTCCCTCATATACCTCTCAACTCCATCCCTCCACCTCATCCTCCGTCTACCTCTCCCTCTCTCTCCCTCCACCTCACCTACATACACCCTCTTAGTCAGTCTTTCATTCTCCATTCTCTTCACATGTCCAAACCACCTCAGTGTATTTCTCCTAATCTTCTCAATCACATCCACATCCACCCCACAGCGTTCCTTCACTTCTTCATTCGTCAACCTGTCCCTCCACGTCACTCCACATGCTCCTCTCAAGTAACTCATTTCCACTGCTCTCACTCTTGACTTGTTCACCTCTTGCAAGGTCCATGCCTCGCTTCCATACGTCAGGGTAAGGATCACAATACTATCATGCAGTGACTTCTTAACTTCCATACTCACCTCCCTATTTCTCATCACTGTTTTCAGTGTACCAACAACCTTCCTTCCCTGCTGTACCCTTTCACGCACTTCATCCCCCAAAGTTCCATCCTTACTCATCACACTACCCAAGCACTTGAATGCACTCACATTCTCCATATCCTCACCATCCAACCTCACTGCACACTCTGTGACTTCAATCTTCTCAAACACCATAACTTTACTTTTGTTTACATTAACTTTGAGATTCCTCCTCCTACACACTGTCCCAAATTCATTCACCAAACCTTGCAACTCCCATTCATCTTCACACAACAGTACTGTATCATCAGCAAACAGCAACACCGGAAGCTTCCAAATCTCACCCTCATTCATTAGAGCCACCTCCACATCCACTGCCCTACCCTGCACCTCCTTTACAACCCTGTTTCAGTCCCACATTGAGATCAAAGAACTAAGTCAGCTCACCATCCACTCGCACCGTAGCCCTAGCTCCCTCGTACATACTCTTCACAGCAACTCAACAATTTCCCCTCCACTCCATATATTCTTAATACCTTCCACATACCTTGCCTATCTATTCTGTCATAAGCTTTCTCCAAGTCCATGAAGGCAGCATACACTTTCCTTCCCTTCTCTAGATACTTCTCCACTAAACATCTTAGAACAAATATCTGATCTACACACCCTTTTCCCTTCCTAAATCCCCCTTGTTCTTCTCCAACTAGCTCCTCTCTCATATGCCTAACCCTATCAATGAGTATTCTACCATATATTTTACCAGTCACACTAAGTAGGCAAATACCCCTATGGTTACCACATACTTCTCTCTCCCTTTTTCCTTTGTATAAAGGAACAATTATACCTGATTTCCAGTTCTCTGGAACCCTTCCCTCTTCCGAAGCCAATCTACACAACTTCCATATCCACTCCACAACAATCTCACCCCCATACCTAAGCATTTCACCACACATTCCATCAATTCCTGGGGCCTTTCCCAACTTAATCTTCTTCATCGCTTCCACTACTTCCGCCTTACTGATCTCTTCCTCCCTCCTCTCATCTCTTCTTCTCCCAGCCATTCCCCAACCACTTATACTCGCACTGCTCTCACTCTCTACATTTAACAAATCCTCAAAGTGCTCCTTCCATCTCCTCAGTTTCTCTCTCTTCTCCACCAACAATCTATTATTCCTATCTTTCACTCCCCTACTATTTCCCCTTTCACACTGCCTTACTTTCTTTACCTCCTTCGAAAACAATTTCTTACTCTCCCTCCATTTCACACTCAGATTCCTCCCAAACTCTTCATCCACTTTCTTTTTACTCTCCTTCACCAGTCTCTTAACCTCCCTTCTCCTGCTCACATATACCTCTCTCTTCTCTCTCTCATCTTCTCCCCTACCTCTACTCGCTAACCATTCACTATATGCCTTCTTCTTTTGTTCCACAGCTCGTTTCACCTCATCATTCCACCATGCTGTCCCTTGCACACCCTTGCACCTCCTCCTCACTCCACAAACCGCCTCACACGCTGCTCCTATCTCTTCCGTGAATATCTTACATACGTCTTCCACCCCTTCCATCTGCTCTAGCTCATACCTTCCCAATCTTTCTTCCACTATGCTCTTATACTCTGTCATTTTCTCACTATCTCGCAATTTCTCCACTCTTCTCACAGGAGTTGCTTCCTCCTGTTTTCCCCTTCGTCTCCTCAACCACTTTCTTTGCAGCTCTACCTTGGCCATCACTAAGTGATGGTCCGAGACTCCATTCCCCCACCCTCTCCACACTCTTGCATCCAACACTTGTCTTCTCATTCGCTCATCCACACACACGTAGTCTATCATTGCCTTTCGTCCAACAAGTTCACCATCCATCCTCCTCATTACTCTCGATGTATATATATATATATATATATATATATATATATATATATATATATATATATATATATATATATATATCGTCTCGTTTATAAAGGCTACAGAATGCTTCCTCTCCATGCTGCTCGTTCTCTGGCATCCTTTCTATTCTGTCCGTTATCCCTGATGTCATAGACTATGACCTTGTCCCAGGAGTTTTTCGGTCTGCCTTTCGCAACCCTACCCCAACGTTCACACTTCTCGCTTTGTGCACCTAATTGCCTCCCCCCATCCTCTCCACATGCCCAGACCATCTCAGTCTACCAGTCTTCATCACAACACCAATACACTTCAGTCCCATCCATCCTCTCAACTCTTCCATCATAAACCTAGGCCTCGCTTTCAAGGACGCACGTCACATCCACCTAACCATTGTAATTTCTGTGCATCTGGGCCGACGAATATCCTCTTCCTTATCTGCCCAGGTTCCGCTAACAGACAACATTACACTCCTAACACATCCTGCATACAAAGAATCCTTAGCACGGAGGGAGAGCTCTCTCAGTGTGAGGAAAGGCAACAGCTCCTTGAACTTCTTCCAGTCACAGAGCTAGCTACAGACCCACCTGCAGCACATAACATGTCTCCCAAAGAACATAACTTTTCCCCACACTCAAGAGACTCATCAACAAGATCAAACCTTTCTCGCCTAACAATCTCCACATGTTCACATACATGTAATCAGCATTATCTCGCAATCTGCAACTATTACCACTACATTTCTTATGCGCTAGATGGAATTACTTTCCACGCCCTTGTGGCAAACCGCACATGTCCACTCTCCCTCTTCTTTACAGTACCACCACCAGCCATAGATACCATCACCTTTGTTTTATCTGCAATTACTCTCAAACCCTTGTGCCCCATACCATATCTCCACTTCCTAAATCTTTCCTCCGCCTTCCTTTCATTCTCAACACTCAATGCCAATTCAGCAACATACAGCCTATCCCATGGAAGTCCATTTCTAAAGCCACGTGAGAGAACTTCAAGCACCATTATAAACAATAAGGGGCTCAAGACTGACCCCTGATCCACCCTAAAGTTCACGGAAAACTCATCATTCAAATCTCCATTCACTCCCATCTGGGAGAGAACCCCATATACATAGCCATAACCTCTCTAACCAACCATTCCTCGACCCCAGGCTTTCTTATTGCCAAAGTCACTACCTCCCTAGAGACTCTGTCAAATGCCTTCTCCAAATCAACAAAAACAAAGTACAGATCTCTTTCTTTCCTATGCATTTTTCCTGAAGCTGTTGAACAATGAATATGACATCAGTGGTCCTTTAACTTGGCATAAACCCAAACTGCATCTCATCAGTATTCACCCTTTCTCTAATCATACCTTCTAGAACTCTTCCATTACCTTCATTATCTGGTCCAAAAGTTTCATGCCACTATAACTACCTCTTTCCAGGGCATCTCCCTTCCCTTTGTACACATTTACAGTCACACTCTTCAGTCAGTCAACTGGGACAACACACTCATGTATAATTGTATTTATCAAATCCATAACTAACCCAACTCCAGTATCTCCTGAGACTTTCAACATATCAGCAGCCAACCCAGACACACCTGTCGTCTTCCCCATCTGCATTCACCATATTGCCATGCTCACAGTAGTAGCTTCAATCAAAGGCCACGGGCCAAACACTAGATCCGCTGATTCCAAACCTTTCCTGTTCCAGTCAAACTCTTCATTCAGCAACTGGTTATAATGCTCTCTCCAAGCATCTTTAATATCATCACTGCTCACCACTACCTTTCCTTCATCATTCCTCTCATACTGATCACATATGATATTCCTGTTTTTCCTCTTCACCTAATTTGCCACCTTACTGTAAATATCATATTCTTCCTTTCAACGCTATTTATGTTATCCAGTAAAAGTCTGTGACACTCAGATTTTGCCCTGTATACCTCTTTTCTAGCCCTACGCTTGGCAGCCAGGTAATCTACTTGTTACCACCCATTTTCCATTCCCAGAAAAACCTTCTTTTCTCTTTAACTTCAGTTTCCACACCCTCATCCCACCACGATATTGCCTTATGGCTTGGGTGGCCCCTTGTCTATCCAAGAACAGAATCAGTAACTGTCAGGAAATTGTTCTTGAGAGCTCTATACTCTTCATTAACATTTCTGTCAAGAACCCTCTGCTCAGCCACCATTCTACTCATCTCGCTATAAAAAAGCATCCCTTACTGCTTGATTTTTCAACATCCATATTTTCCTTGTAGGTGCATAGATCCTCTTCTTCATTACTGACTCATAAGTACCATGTCATATATCAGTAATTTGTGTTGCTGTGCACACTCCTCGTCCCCTACATCATCCCCCTATTTAACAGAAATCTTGCAGAAAACATTGTCAAATTCAGCGGTACATCTGACAGAGTAGCATAGGTTGTAATAAGCTGTGCAAAAGATACATCCTGAAAGAAAGACATGTATATGCACCTACTTCTCAAAGCTCAGATGAAGAAAAAAGAACCATTCTATGACGACATCTTCCAGATTTTGGAAGACGAAAAGACCACATATACTATATTCAAGGGAGACTTCAATTCAAAAGTTAGTAAATCGAAAAATGGAGAAGTATATATGGGAAAATTCGGAGTGGGTGAAAGGAATGAAAGAGGAGAAGTGGTGGTAACTTTGCTGAAATGTATAACATGAAAATAATGAACACGTTCGTTTACAAAAGAAGAGGGAAATAATTGACCTGGAAAAGCCCAAATGTAGAAACAAAGAATGAAATCGACTTCATTATTGCAGATATGAATAACACGATGATCAATGTCACAAATATAAACAAAGTAAATATAAGAAGTGACCACAGAATGGTAGGTTGCACAGCCAGACTCAAATTCAGAAGTGAAAGAAAGACGCTTATTAAAAATTAAAGGATATGCCCAATAAAAGTAAGCAAAAACAAAGCAGTCTTTCAGTTAGAAATAACCAAGATATTTCAGGTTTTAAGTTATGATGAGAGTGACATTCATGAGTAGAATGACAGATTAACAAAAGTGCTAAGAGAAGCAGTAGAGGTAGTAGGGAATGATAATGCAAACGAAGCCAGGAAGTATTTTTTTAAAAAAGGAAAAAAAAAAAAAGACCCTCGAGCCCATGAAAAGAAGAAAGTAAACAAAGAAAGATTAAATAAAAGAGGCAGAATGAAGTAGGCTTATCAACAAGAGACAGAGAAGAAAAGAGAAAGAGAAACGTGGATCAGATTATGAAACCATCAAAAAATGCAAATGAAACAGGTCCCAAGTAAAATGGCACTAGGAAAGCAACAAATTTTATCACTGAAAGAAACAAAACAGTGATGTAATTGAATGCAAATGGGATGATGGAGTTGAAGAATTTTACTAAGAGATGCATGTATCAGAGCTGTATTTATCTCTGACAGGGTCAACATAATTTCCAAACCACTCGTCATAATGGGTTAGGTTTTCTCATCAATGAGTATGATTTCACAGGAAATGATATCCGAATCCAGAATCTGTGATACTGTCAGGATCGGTCTCAAAAGTTAACTGATTGTTCCGTGGGACATAGGCAATCTATCCATCAGATTTGGTCCAGATCTCTCTTTTAGGTTATGGGTAATCCTCCTAACAGACAAACAAACAAACAGGGATGAAAACATACTCGTCTTGTCAGAGAGAATAACTACCGTCAAAATGAAAGTCCTTCCCAAAATCATATGAAAATCGTCAAGTAACAATAAGGATAAACTGAAATGGACGTTAGCCGACGTACACTCATTATCCCGCCCATTCCGACCGATTTTTCACCACTGACCCACCCAATCCTGACCAATTTTGGATTTTTTCTTTTTGGCTTAAACCTTCATTTTTTGTAAGAAACATTGGAAAATGCCCCCAAAAGTGCTGAACTGAGCTTAAAAGTGGCCTAAACGGGTGACTCTTTAAACACCTGGTTCCGTGTTCTCTGGAGCCGCGCTGCATGTGTCACGTTTTCTATGGTAGTGGTAACTATTCCAAACTACTCAGAATAGGTAGATATTTCTTTATTTGGTAAGAATTTATATGTAGTACAAGAATAAATTGGTTTTCACACAGTAATATAGGCGATAACCCTAATGACCTAGAGCAGCTTGTACAGCACCCTATCCATATCCCTGACCACCTTGGAGAGAGCTCCAACATACTTGACCACTTCTTTAAAACTAATCCTTATGTTTACACTGTTAATCTATCCTCTCCGTTGGGCTTCTCTGATCACAAAATTATTACCATAACCTGTCTTATTGCTCCGGTACTGCCTGTGGACCCTCCAAAGAAACGTCGACTGTGGCATTGTGGAGCCGCAGATTGGGAGGCCCTCAGGCAGTACTTCTTTCATTTTCCATGAAACGATTATTACTTCCATGGCCGTGAGCCATCTGAGTGTGCCTTGTGCATAACGGAGGTTATTCTCTCGGGCACGGAAGCACACATTCCTTTCTCAAATCCTTTGACTAATGCAAGAAAGCCTTGGTTTAATCACGCTTGTTCTAATGCTGTCCGCAACAAGGAGAGGGCCTACAAAAGGTGCCAGAGCCAAGCCCTGAATCCCATCATTTTTATGTTTCTGCCCGGAATTGTGCTAAGTCTGTTCTTCATTCTGCTAAAAATCATTTCATCCGTACTAAATGCTGTCATCTCTCAAACTCGAATTCTTCCCACTCCTTCTGGCACCTTGCTAAAAACCTTTCTAACAACTTTATCTCACCATCCTTCCCTCCTCTCTTCTACTCTGATGGCTCTGTAGCTATTTCTTCTACTGATAAAGCAGATCTCTTTGCTCAGACTTTCTCCTCCAATTCTACCTTAGACGATTCCGGTGCTGTTCCTCCATCACTTCCCCCCTCAGACTTCTTCATGGCTGACATTAAAATTTCTTCAGCTGATGTATTTTCTGCCATCACAGGCCTGAATACTAACAAGGCATATGGGCCTGATGGAGTCCCTCCTGTTGTCCTCAAGAACTGTGCCTCTGTGCTTACATCCTGCCTAGGTGAAATCTTTTGCCTCTGTCTGTCAACTTGTACCTTTCCTTCTTCCTGGAAGTTTGCTCTCATCCAGCCAGACCCAAAAAAGGGTGACCATTCCCAACCCCCTAACTATCGTCCAATTGCTTTAACATCCTGTATCTCAAAAGTTTTCAAGTCAATTCTTAATAGAAAAATTTTAAAGCATCTTTCCTATCACAACCTTCTTTCTGACCGTCAGTATGGGTTCCGTCAGGGCCGCTCCACTGGCGATCTGCTCACCTATCTTTCAGACTCCTTCTCATCCTCCTTTCGGGACTTTGGCGAAAGCTTTGCCATTGCACTTGGCATCTGAAAGGCTTTCGATTGATTCTGGCATAAATCTTTAATTTCCAAGCTGCCCTCTTACAGTTTCTATCCTTCTATCTGTGCCTTCATCGCTAGCTTCCTTTCTGGTAGTTCTATAGCTGCAGTTGTAGACGGCCATCGTTCCTCTCCTAGATCTATCAACAGTGATGTTCCTCAGGAATCTCTCCTATCACCAACTCTCTTCCTCTTAGTCATCAATGACCTAAGTCGTACATCTAACCCTATCCACTCCTATGCTGATTACTCCACCCTTCACCTTCCCATTCGGTTCCTGAAACGTCCATCTCAGCAGTTACATCAACAAACAAGGGATGAGGCTATGGCACACGTAATGTCTGACTTGGCTCATATCTCTGACTGGGGTAAAAATAATCTTGTTGTCTTTAATGCATCAAAGACTCAGTTCTTACACCTATCAACCCGACAAAATTATCCACGGGAGTACCCACTAATTTTTAATGATATTCAGCTTAATCCTGCATCTTCCTGGAACTTGCTTGGGATTTCATTCACTCGGGACTTGTCTTGGAAAGATCATATTACATCTCTTGTAGAATCTGGTTCCAAGAGATTAGGTGTGCTAGGCCGACACTGTTCCTTCTTTACCCCTGCACAGTTGTTGACTTTATGCACGAGTTTTATCCGCCTCTGTGGGAGTACAACTCTCATGTGTGGGGAGGCTACCCACACACAGCTCTTCTCATTAGCGTGGAGTCAATGGCTTTTCGTCTCATTAACTCTCCTCCTCTTACTGGCTCCCTTCAATCTGTCTCTTTGCCGCACTGTTGCATCTTTATCTCTTTTCTATTGCTACTTCAATGGTCACTGCCCCTCTGAACTATCTGGTTGCATCCCTCCACCTCTACGACGGGTGTGTAGCATCCATGTAGCAACAAACTCTCATCCCTTTTCTGTCCAACTCTCTAATGCAAGAGTTAACCGTTACTCCCAGTCCTTCATTTATGCAACAGGTCAACTCTGGAACTGTCTCCCTCTGTCTGTATTTCCTGCTAGCTATGATCTCCAGTCTTTCAAATGCAGTGTGTCCAGGAATCTCGAAATGAATGGATCTTGAATTTGTCTCTCTCTTGTATTTTGTTTTTCTCTTGGAAGGAACAGTATTACAGGCTCGTGGCCTTTGGCTCCTTCTTCCTAGCATAAAAAAAAAAAAAAAAGATATAAGTGTTGTTTCACTCACTGAACACATTAACATACCGCGCCTTCCTTAACGACGTTACCTCCTCATCACCTTTGCTCGTTTCTTCCTCTGGCACCACATAATCTTTGTCCTCCACATCATCATCGACTGGGGAATCACTCTTGCCTTGAATTTCGTTCCATGGTTCTACATGTCTTTACTAGCCAGGTCACTGGTAACAGGTGAGTAGCCGAGACAATGACGTGCCGGGTGGGGGGAGGTCATGCGAGGTAAGGCAGTGTCCCCACCTGGTGGTGGGTAGAAGAAGGTGTCCCGTGTATACGTACCAAAAATCACGTGCAAAATTTTAAAAATGTGCAAATGACTGACCTCGCAGTTGCGAAACTTATGGGTACTCCAACAGAACTCAGTGTGACAAAGCTTTGTGACATGCCCATACGTCAATAGGACGCGGCAGGTTAAAGACTGAGATTGCTCAGCTCTGGGAAGGCTAGGGCTATATCACACTATAACTTCATGTAATATTCTTCCTGTAACTAAGGATTTTTTTTTTTCAAGAGGAGCTATTATTGGATTCTCTCCTCTTTATCCTTATGATAAAAAATACGTCTTACTTACGAAAGGAAAGTGATCATAATTTGAATGGTAACTTATCCATTCTGTGGCCTAACTATGCTTTGTCCATTTCAACTTGGGGTAAAACTTTCATCTCTCCACCTTGAACGCTAAGCTGTAACAAGATATTAACATTGGAATATGACACTAGTCACGAAGAAATTCAATGGAAAGGATGCTGAGACGTAATATGGTCTGATTTTTCTATTAAGCTACAGGAAATGAGCTATACAAGGACGAAAACAATCACCTAGTTAAAATGAATGAACGATAGACCATCAGAACTTACCGAACACGAATGCAAGAACGAATAGGTGGAGCAGGAGTCTGGCTGTACATGTTCCTTCCATGCTTAGAAAACACTGCTAAATAACTTGCAGCAGCTGCTTTCATCTGCCACATCTTTCCATCACGCTGTCCAAGTCACAGTTACAGCTCATAGAGGGATAGTCACATGCTGACTGTGTGAGTTTCGTGAAGAGTAGACAAGTTATAGGTTCTCTATAATCTTTAAACTAAATTTAACCCATTTTTTTCCCCTTTTTTTGTGAAAACGTTACCATTTTTCATCTCAGTTGGAACTCTCTCTAGTCCTTTTATCTTAACTTGGCCAAGATTTTTGTCCTTTTTGCAACTTATTTCAGGTACTTTAGTCTCAGAGAAAGATAATGCTATGACCTTACATTTCTCTAAAGCACTGAACAGTGGTTAGCATCACATTCTACTGTTAATCTATTGTCACAGCTCAGTATCAAGTCGGAGGTACGGCAATTTTAGGCTAAGGTAGAGTGAAGGGGTTAGCATATGATTATTATCAAGACGCACACAATTTCGGGTATTTCATTGCATTGTTCTTTATTTTGTTATGTTTTTTATTTGTATGAGAGTATTAGAATCAACACTTTTAACCTAGCATCTTTTTTTATTTTATTCTTGCTATATCCAGACAACGTTATTCAGATATGGAGAGACTTCTCGAGGCCCAGGAGCAGTCATATCCTTCATTAACCCTTTCGTCTTCTTTATATTCTTCGTACTATCTCCGAACATTTTTTTTTTCTTTTTTAGTTCTGGAGACACTCTTCGAACTGAAAGGATTAGATATATCCCTCATTAACCTCTTTGCTATCTGAATGCCCTCTTTTACTTCGATATATCCAACTGACAAGAGCATGAATGACAGAAATAACTCACTCCAGGTGACACCTGTTTCATCTTCATGCAATTTCCAGACGTTGTTATTCAGCTCCGAGGAGATTTTACGAACTGGAAGAGGTTAGATGCAACCTTGAGTAACCCATTCAGTACGAGGCTACTCTCTCGACCCTCAATAAAATATTCCGGTGGCAACATGAATTCAATTAGGCAAACGTAACAGCGCCGTGGAGAGCCGAGACGGGACGGAGAGACAGAGTGCACCACCTCTCGCTACCACAGCTTGTTGACGACTGTCTGCCAGGCTGCCTTATGCTTTGGTTAGCCTTCATGAAGCAGTGCCTCTGTTCCCCCGACTCCTTTCCCTTACTCCTTCTCCACCTTCTTCCGCCCCTCCCTCCAAGACAGTCATGGGGGCCAGGAGCAGCATATGATAAGTACGAGTCACAGACGGTGAAACTGGAGACAGTAGTACGGTATAGGTTTAGAAATGGCTGAAACAGAAGATAGTAGTTTCAGTATGGTATGATGTGGAGTAGATTAGGAGGATAGGCGAGATACAAGGCACAAACGGCAAAACAAATAATGGCAGTTGCAGACAGTGGTATGGTGTAGGTTAGAAGGAGGGTAGAGCACATACAAGGTACTAACGATGAAAGAGAGCATAGTAGTTGCAAACAGTGGTATAGTGTAGGTTAGGAGGGTAGCACAGACACAAGGCACAGACGTTGAAAAGAAGGCTAGTGGGAGTAAACAGTGGTATGATGTAGGTTTGGGTATATATTTGCTGTGGACATGTGTTCTCCTTTCCATTTCCCCCACCCACATCTCTTGCTTCTATCGCCTTTCCCTACCCTCTCCTCCCTCTTTATTCCTTCCATCTGTTCTCCTCCCCTCCTCTTTCCCTCCCTCCCCCTACCCTCTCCCTCGTCTCCATCCCTCCCCCATTCATTGACTCCTTCCCCTCCTCCCTCCTTCTCGACCGCACCCACCTCCTCACTTATTCCCATTTTCCTCCCTTTCCTTTGTCCCCCCAATCTTTGACACAGTTCTACGTGCCACATTATAACGGGATTTGATTACCTTTTCTGAAAGAAGAAACAGTTAATGGAGGGATTGGGGCAGACGGAGTAACAGTGCCAGGAGCATATGGTCCATCCCTTGCAAGAATGATAATGTTGCTGGTGTTGGTTGTGCCTTGTCTGGTTCAGGTGCTCCATCTCACAACAGATGGATTTTTTTTCTTCCTAACTTATTACCTTCATGTCCCTCTACTTTCTTCTTTTCTCATATCGAGCAAGATGCCCTGTCTTTATATTAAAAAAAAAAAAAAAAAAAAACAATTTCTGTTGCAATGCATAATAGTGGCATGGTGGACTACAGGCCAAAGTTGGGGTAGGGGGGGGGGGGAGTTCAGGTCTGTTTGTATAACTGAGCAATTAAGCCACCAGGTTCTATCAATGTCACCTCATGAAGGTGTCCCTAGTCTCTAGCATCAGCGGGGAGGAGGAAGCAAGGTTTAGGGTTGAGGATGGCGGTGGTGTATTCGGAAACATAATCTACGTAGTCAGCAGGTAACGAGTTCTATTCATAGGCCGATTATATGAGATCTTTATGCAGGTATTCAATTCCACAGCTTCTTTATACCTAAAACAGGGACGTGGATTGTAAAGGTGGCTGTTGTGTATATGTACGCAACAATATATCTTGCTCTCGGGTTCCTGAACTTGTCTTCGGAATTCACTACTCACTGGCTCTGGCTTTCCTGTCATTCTCTGATTAAATATATCTGTGCTGTTTACTTATCCTCTAATTCTAATGGCAATGAAAAATTCTTCGACTATCATACATCTAAGGTGGATCACATCCCATCGATTTCTCCTTTCTCTGAGATCTCCATTCTACGAAATTTCATTGTTCATCATCACCTTTGACCCTCCTCTCCATTCACGTGTCCACTTGGTGAACAAGCCTACATCATTTCTATCCTTAATGACCAAGGGTAGCCTTAACAGCACCCTACACATATCCCTGACCGCCCTGGGGAGAGTTCCAACATACCTGACCTCCTCCTTCCAACTAATCCTTCTGCTTCTGCTGTTAATCTTGCCTCTCCATTGGACTCCTCTGATCACAACCTAATCGTCTTAACCTGTCCTATCGCTCCAGTAAGGCCTATGGACCCCCCAAAGAAACGACGGTTGTAGCACTTTGGTGCTGATGATTGGGAGGCCCTCAGGCATTACTTTTTTTTTTTTTTTTTCCACAGGAATGATTATTGCTTCCATGGCCGAGAGCCATCTGAGTGTGCCTTGCGCATTACAGAGGTTATTCTCTCGGGCATGGAAGCATACATTCCTTTCTCATATCCTATGACTAATGGAAAAAAAACCTTGGTTTAATCACGTTTGTTTTAATGCTCTCCACAACAAGGAGAAGGACAAAAGGTGCCGGAGCCAGGCCACCCCTGAAACTCATCTCTCTTATGCTTCTGCCCGGAATCATGCTAAGTCTGTTCTTCGATCTGCTAAAAAATCATTTTATCTAACTAAATGCTCTGAACTCTTCAACTCAAATTCTTCCCACTCCTTCTGGCACCTAGCCAAAAACCATACTAATAAAAGTACTTCATCAGTCTTCCCTCCTCTTTTTCACACTGATGGCTCTGTAGCTATTTCTTCTACTGATAAACAGAACTCTTCATGCAGACTTTCTCCTCCAGTTCCACCTTAGACGATTCCAGTGCTGTTCCTCCATCACTTCCCTCCTCTGACTTCCTCATGGCTGACATTAAAGTTTCTTCAGCTGATGTATTTTCTACCATCACTGGCCTTAATATTAACAAGGCATATGGGCCTGATGGGGTCCCTCCTATTGTCCTCAAGAACTGTGCTTTTGTGCATAAACCCTGCCTATGTAAGCTCTTTTGCCTTTGTCTATCAACTTGTACCTTTCCCTCTTGCTGGAAGTTTGCTCTCATTCAGCCTGTCCTAAAGTGGAATGACCATTCCCATCCTTCAAATTATCGCCCAGTTGCTTTAGCATACTGTGTTTCATAAGTTTTCTAGTCTATTCTTAACAAAAAATAAATAAATAAATAAAACATCTTTCCTACTACAATCTCCTCTCTGATCGTCAGTATGGGTTCCGCCAGGGACACCCTAGTGGCGCTTCTCATCCACTTTTCTGACTCCTGGTCATTCTCCTTTCGGGACTTTGACGAAAGCCTTGCCATTGCACCTGACAATTCAAGGGCTCTGAGTCGAGTCTGGCATAAATCTGTAATTTCCAAACTGCCCTCTTACGGTTTCTATCCTTCTCTCTGTGCCTTCATTTATAGTTCCTTTCTGGTCGTTCTATAGCTGCTGCTGTGGACGGCCACAGTTCTTCTCCTACAGCTATCAATAGTGGTGTTCCTCAGGGCTCCGTCCTATCGCCAACTCTCTTCCTTCTATTCATCAATGACCTTCTAAGGTATACATCTAACCCTGCCCACTCATACACTGGTGACCCCACTTTTCTCCTTTCCATTCGCTTCCCACAGCGTCCATCTCAGTTACGTCAACAAACAAGGAATGAGATCATGGTACACCTTATGTCTGACTTGGCTTATATCTCTGATTCGAGTAAAAGAAATCTTTCTTTAGTATTCGACATCCAGGCTGGTTTCTTAATGTGGTTACTTCTTTGGGTAATTCTAGGTTTATTTTTCGTCCTTTAGACATCAGTTGATCTGTGAATATTTCCCACATTTCCTCGACGTTATCCGCCTGTAGTAACTTAATCTAATTGGTGTTGGAAAATTTCATTTCTCATGTTATCGAAATTAGCTATTTAAAAGTTAGGAGCTAAAAGGCTATTTATATTATTCATGTATTTGATTTTTTTTTTTTTTTTTTTACGTGTCCGACTCTGAGCAAAGGCTTCAGAGCCTCTTCCCATGTCCCAGTACTCCTCCTTGGGGACCAGTAGTCCTCCTACATCTCCACATGTCACCACTTCGGCACTAATACCCACCATCCATATTGAATACATGCTAGGGCTGTCTCATGCAGTACTGGTGTACTGGTATTAGCCGGGGTACTTTTTATAACATGTCGGCGGGTCATCTGGTAGATCAGAAAAGTCTGCTTTTTAAGAAAGTCGGAACCTTAAACTGTTCCCTGCTCCAGCTGGAATTCGAACCTGGGTCCATTAGGACAGCAGGTCGCCTCTCTACCGATTCTGCCACCGCCTCCCCCGATTTAACTTTTAGTCTGATTGTATGATCGCTGTTTAAAATTGTCACCATCACACAAGTTTATTAGGTCACTATCTGTTGTTAAGGCAAGGTCAAGTATATTATTAACACGTGTTGGTGTATTCGCTGCCTAACTTTAAAATGCATCAACTGCCAATTCTAACAACCTGTTCCCTTCTTTGCACACAAGCTTTTCCAGCCAATATTCGGATTATTGAAGCCCCTCAAAATAACGTCTTTATTTTCCATTTCTCTTTTTACTTTGCTATACAAAAATCTTTCGTTTTCCTCGTCTATTTTGAGCAGTCTATAAACTAAACAGAAAAGAATGGCTTTATTACTCTCTGTGGAAATTCTGACATACAAAAAATCGTATGTTCATCATCGAATTTAATGGTCTGTACTGCATTTATGTGGTGTTTAATATATATGGGGACTTACACGGTTTTATGTTGTCACAGTTTTTCAGATATTCTGTAGTTTTGTAGGGATACATCATACTTCTCCAATGAGACGGTTGTGACGATGGTTTAACAATGATTCTGTAATGATAACTATGTAGGGATTTTTGATAGCTGCATAAGCAGGTAAGTCTTCTTGCTTTGAAATAATACTTCTCTCATTCATACACTTAATGTTCATAATATGGTTGTATCTAGTAGGGCTGTGAGACAAACTAAAATCATCCCTGTTTAGTCGTTTAAATCTTCCGTCGATGTGGGAAGAATCCTACAAGCCACTCATGACTTATCAGTCGGTCCCTCCCCACTAATCTGATTTTCTTCCTACATCTGAGGTGAGGTGAGAGACACCTGATTATCCTGGCGGGCTGATATTGCCTAACTTACCCTACTCTCGTTGGCCTCAAGGATTATATTATTAACAGTTATGCCATTTACTGTCCCTCTTTCCATCTCTTTATCACTATCTAATGCATGCCTAACACTGTCATCTAGAACCCTACCTTATCTAGCTTTTCCTACCTTGCTGAGGTGAAGGCCCCCTCTACCATAGAAACGCCTGTCATGACTAAAATTGTCTCAGTATCAACAAACATAACACCTTCCTTTCTACAAAGACCTTGTAGCCTACTATTGACTCCTATCATTCTGCTCAGGATCACAGAATCAACGTCAATCTTGGTAAAAGATCACAGACAACTAACTTCCTACAACATTCCTTGAACTTCCTAATAAGATCCCTATATTTCCTAAGCTGCTCTTCTGGCCTGCTTGATGTTACATTATTAGTCCCGATCACAGTAACAAAGACAGAGTCCTCTGAGAAGTATCACCAGCTCCCTCAGTCACGTCCTGTATCCTACACCCAGGAAAGCAGAAACACCTCCAAGAACCTTTAGAACAAAACTCTTTCTTCTGATGCCTTTTCTTTCTTTCTTTCTTCTTTCTTTCTTTTTTTTTTTTTTTTTTACTTTTCATGCAAGGAAGAAAGAACCAAAGACCAGGAGCCCGCAAACCCTTCCTTCCAAGAAAAAAAAAAAATACAACAGAGAGCAAAATTCAAGACCCGTTCATTTCGAGATGCCTGGACACACTGCTTTCGAAACACAAGAGATCATAGGAAGTAGGAAATACAAACAGAGGGAGACAGTTCCAGAGTTGACCTGTGGCAGAAATGAAGGACCAGGAGAGTTCGACAGAAAAGGGATGAATCTGTTGTTGCTAGACGGGTGTTACGCGCCCTCCGTAGTAGTGGAGGGATGCAAGCAGATAGTTCAGAGGAGCAGTGACCACTGAAGTAGAAAAACAAAAGAGACAGGGATGCAAAAGCACGGCGAAGAGATAGAGGAGCCAGTAAGAGGAGGAGAGTTAATGAGACGGAAAGCCTTTGACTACACCTTGCCGAGAAGAGCTCTGTGTTGGAAGCCTCCCCACCCGTGAGAGCTGTACTCTACACAGAGGTGAATAAAACCCGTGTATAAGGTCAACAACTGTGCATGGGTAAAGAAGGTACGGAGTCGGCTGAGCACACCTAATATCTTGGAAGCAGATTTTACAAGAGATGTAATATGATCTTTCCAAGATAAATCTCGAGAGAATGAAACCACTAGTATGTTTGAAGATGACGCAAGATTGAGCTGGATAATATTAAACACTAGTGAGCACTCCTGTGGAAGATTTTGACAAGTTGATAGGTGTATGAACTGAGTTTTTGGCAAATTAAAAACAAGAAGATAACTTCTACCCCATTCAGAGATAGGAGTCATGTCATACATTCGGTGTACCATAGCCCCATCCCTTGTTTGTTGAAGAAACTGTTGAGATGGACCCTGCACGAAGCCAATGGATTCGTGAAGGATGGAATCATCAGCTTATGAGTGGATAGGGTTAGGTGTACAGCTGAGAAGGTCATTGATGAAAATAAAGGAGACATGGCGATAGGACAGAAACTAGGGAACACCACTACTGATAGAGCTAGGAGAAGAACTATGGCCGTCTACACCAATAGCTATAGATCAACCAGAAAGGAAGCTAGAGATGAAGGCACAGATAGAAGGATAGAAACTGAGAGGGGGCATTTTGGAAATTAAAGATTTATGCCAGACCCCATCGAAAGCCTTTGAGATGTCAAGTGCAATGGCAAAACTTTCGCCAAATTCCTGAAAGGAGGATGACCAGGGGTCTGAAATGTAGGTGAGAAGATCCCCAGTGGAGCGTTCCTGACGGAACCCATACTGACAATCAGAAAGAAGGTTGTGATAGGAAAGATGCTTTAAAAATTTTTTTGTTAAGAATAGACTCAAAAATTTTTGAGACACAGGATGTTAAAGCAATTGGACAATAGTTAGGGGGTTGGGAATGGTCACCCTTCTCTGGGACATATTGAATGAGAGTAAGCTTCCAGCAAGAAGGAAAGATACAAGTTGATATACAAATGTGAAAGAGTTTACCTAGGCAGGGTGTAAGCACAGAAGCACAGTTCTTGAGAACAACGGGAGGGACCCCATCAGGCCCACATGCCTTGTTAGTACTGAGGCCAGTGATGGCAGAAAATATATCAGTTGAAGAAATTTTGATGTCAGCCATGAGGTAAAATGATGGAGGAACAATACCGGAATCATCTAAAATGGAATTGGAGGAGAAAGTCTGAACGAGGAGATCTGCTTTATCAGTAGATGAAATAGCTACAGAGCTATCAGTGCGAAAAAGAGGAGGGAAGGATGATGAGGTAAAGTTGTTAGAAAGCTTTTTGTCAAGATGCCAGAAGAAGTGGGAAGAATTCGAGTTGGTGAGTTCATAGCATTTACAGTAGTATGAATGAAATCATTTTTAGCAGAGCGAAGAACAGACTTAGCACGATTCCGAGTAGAAACATAAAAAAAAGATGGTGTTCAGGGGTAGGCTGGCTCCGGTACCTTTTGTAAGCCTTTTACTTGTTGTGTACGGCATTAGAACAAGCGTGATTAAACCAAGGTATATTTGCATTAGTCACAGGATATGAGAAACGAACGTATGTTTCTGTGCCCAAGAGAATAAACCCCATAATGTGCGTAGCACACACAGATGGCTCTCAGCCATGGAAGCAATTGGGTAAAATCAAAGAAGTACTGCCTGAGGGCCTCCCAGTCAGCAGCTCCAAAGTGCCACAACCAAAGTTTCTTTGGAGGGTCCACAGGCCGTACTGGAGCGATAGGACAGGTTCAAGGATAATGTTGTGGTCCGAGGAGCCCAGTGGAGAAGAAATATTAACAGTGTAAGCTGACAGATTACTTGTAAAGAAGAGGTCAGGTATGTTGGAGCTCTCTCCAAGGCGGTCAGGGATATGGGTAGGGTGCTGTACAAGCTGTTCCAGGCCATTAAGGATAGAAGAGATGTAGGCTTGTTCACTAGGCGGATCAGTGAAAGGAGAGGAGAGCCAAAGGTGGTGGTGAACATTGAGGAACGAGAAATGGATAGGATGTGTTCCACTGTAGAAGTAAAAGAGTAAAAGAATTTTTCATCGTCGGTAGAATTAGGGTATAAGTAAACAGCACAGATATATGACTTAGGGAATGACAGGAAAACCGACGTTAGAGAGTGGAGAATTCAGAAGAATCAAGTTCAGGAACACGAGAGCAAGATAAGTCGTTGTATACATATACTCAACAGCCACATGTGGCTTTGAAGTGAGCATAGAGAAAGTAGGAGGATACAGAGAAGGGTTTGCCATCAGTTGCCTCGGACAGCTGCGACTCAGTTAAGAAGAGAAGGTGAAGTTTAGAGGAGGAGAGGTGGTGCTCAACAGAGAGAAGATTAGGAGAAAGGCTGCGAATGTTGCAGAAATGAAGAAAAAGTGAGTCAGACATAAGTTCCAGGTATCTCGCTGGGTCGTCACCAGGAGTAGTGAGGGAATTTGTTCTCCCCCCCCCCCCTTTGGGGACTCCGAGGCTTGATTATGAGACGCCATTTTGGTTGAATTTTGAATAGGAAATGTAGTGTGTTATGTGCATATAGTTTGGTGTTGACAGTTAGACAAACTTATATTGGAGAATATGCTGGCCTACTCTCTGTGTTACTGAAAAACTGAAAAGTTTCAGCAAAGGGGGATGGTCAGGAACTAATCCCGTGGGCTGATGAAACGGGAGCTCCAACTCTCCCTGTCATCAGCTTGCCATCCACCTTGAGTGTACCGCCATGCTCGATTGATGCTACAGTCTACTCCCTATAATCAACGAATACCCGACTATTATGAGGTTTGACTCATCCTGCACTTCTTCCTGTAGTATGTGAAACCTATTCTGAATAGATACACTCCTGTCAATGTTATTTACCTTACCCTTGCATCCTCCCTCGACTGGCTGGAAGCCATCTCTCTCACCTACTCTCATACCTTGACTAGCCTCATTTCTAAGTTATCTGCCCTGTTTAACTTCTGGTTCTACCGCTTTTGTGTGCTTTGCCTTAGCCTTTATCACTCATTCTCTCACCTTTCATCCTGCCACTTAATATGTGGTAGTGTGATGAGTAGGGATGGAAGTCTGGAGGATGAAGTGCTTGAAAGGGTAGAACAGGGCAGAAAGGTTGCTTTTTCATTGAAAGCTGTAATAAGAAATAGGAAAGTGGGCATGGAAATGAAAAAGTAGTTGTGTGACAGCATTGTGATCCCCAATCTATCGTACTGAAGCAGAGTCTGGACCGTGTTCGAGGGATTCAAGTCAAGAGTGAGAACTTTGAAAATGAGTTACTTGAGAGAAGGGACAGACTGACATATGAGGAAATGAAGGAGTGTTGTGATATATATATATATATATATATATATATATATATATATATATATATATATATATATATATATATATATAGTGTTACATAGCCTATGATTTCATCATCCTTTGTGTAATTTTAACGCACAGTATGCTGCATGTTTGATCACGAGCGTGTTCTGCCTCAGTTCCCCCCTTCTACCGTTATAGTAGAGTAAGTCGTCCTTTCTGTTGTTCAGAGTAGGATTGTCAACTCTTTGTCCCCATGGCTTCATTTGCACGTCCTTCTTACAAGTTGTATCAAGCTCTGCTGGCCCCTATATAATGAGCTCAGTCTCTGCATTATTGCCACTTAGATCTGCTCCTCATTTTGTTCACATCTCTGTCCTCCCCTGTACAGTTATTATTATTGTGAGTGCTCAAGAAATCTCCAAACATCTAGCAGCTGTGTGTAATTTGAGTATAACTGTTGTTGCATTTTTTCTTGTACTGTGTAGCATAAGGTTAATTCTTAGGCCTAGTGAGGTTTTTGTGATTAATGTAGGGTTTTATGTCAGTCATTTTTGATAATAGTTTGTATCTGTAATAATTTATCTTGTCTTAACTGAGCATTACCCAGTGTATTTTCATTCTATCAGGGCTGACTTAGGTAAATTTACTCTTGCTAATTTCGTGTTAATAGAGGCTATTGCAGTTAACCATATATTTAACCTGTTTTTTGCCATTACATTATCCTCATGAGTCCTGAATGTTTTGTTGTTAGTTTGAGCATTAAACTTTAACTTGTAATTTTACTTAACTCTTTTGTTTTGAACCTGGAACTTTACGGGACAGTAGTGACTCTTAGTATTCTCACTTAAAGTGTACATTATCTTTCTCTGTTCCGTAACATAAATTTGGCGACCTCTTATCAGGATATTCAGGATATTATCATAAGGATATTGCTTGATATTTTGTGACTGTGATTTATTCATGATGTCTACTATTACTACGCTTGATGACGCCAAAGATTTTTTGTCAAATGTGCAAACAGTGTGTGATGTAGAAAACAGAACAAAGAATGAACTTAAGCTTGTTGCTCAACAATTGGGAATTGCTGTTCGCTCTCATCATTCTAAAGATCAAATTGTTGACATGATTAATGAAAGCTTGTTTAATGTAACTCCTCCAAATGAGCAAACGCAGATTGAATTAGCTAAGTTACAGCTAGCCCTGCAGGAGGCTCGTGTGAAGGAAGCTGAATTTCAAGCACGTGCTAAGGAGGCTGAGTCTCAGGCTAAGGAGGCTTGTGTTAAGGAGGCTGAATTTCAGGCAAATGCTCGTATTCAAGAGGCACAGGTACAGGCTCAGGCACAAATTGAACTTGCTAGGATTCAGGCAGACCATGAGTATCGCATGAAACAAGGTGGAACTGGATCATCTAGCTCTGATGATTTTGATGTGGCTAAAAATGTTAAACTTGTCCCTCCTTTTAATGAATCTGATTTAACAAAGTATTTTCAGTTGTTTGAGAGGGTAGCTACGGGTTTTAATTGGCCCAAAAAGTATTGGCCAGTACTCCTTCAAACTGTTCTCACCGGTAAAGCTCAAGTAACTTACGCATCTTTGCCTCAGGATCAATCTGATAATTATGATGTAGTTAAGAGCTTGATTCTTAAGGCCTATGAGCTTGTTCCTGAAGGTTATAGAGTAAAATTTAGGACAACTTACAAGCAAGATAAGCAATCCCATGTTGAGTATGCAAAAATCAAAGAAGATCTGTTAGAGCAGTGGTTAAATTCTAAGAATGTGGATTCTGATTTTGGTAAAATTAAGCAGATGATTTTGCTGGAGGGCTTCAAGAGGTGTATTTATAAAGATGTAAGCCTATAACTTGATGAGAAAAGAATAGATAATTTGTCTGATGCTGCAGTTTTGGCTGATGAATATGTTCTCACTCACAAGAGATATTCTAAAGAAAAAGGGAAAGCTGAGAGTAAGTACGTTGCCTCTACTCAGAGTACAGGTAACAGGAAAGAGAATAAAGATGATGTTTCTCAGGAAGTAAATACCAGCTTCACCTCTAGATTTCAGAAAAGTAAATGTACTTATTGTAGTAAGCTTGGTCATACTACAGAGAAATGTTTCAGGAGACAGCGTGATGTGAACAAAAAGGAGTCTTTAAATATTCAGTCAATTGGTCTAGTGTCCACTCTTGAGAGTTCCCAGAATTCTTTAACTGAGTTAACTGAACCTGCTTTGAGGGGTAACTTAAATTCTCATGATGGAGCTCCTCTTTTGAGCAGTAACGTGGGTGACACTCTCAAGAGTTCATGTGCTAATTTCCTGTCTGATGGTTTTGTCAGTCCTCTGGACAGTAATGACAGGAAATCACTTAAAATATATCGTGACACAGGTGCTTGCCAATCCCTTATGCTGACCAGTGTTCTAGGCTCTAATGTTAATTCCTCTGATGAAACTGTAATCTTACAAGGTGTAGGGAATAATTACTTCTCTGTCCCTCTGTGCAGAGTGAATTTAGAGTCTGGTTTTGTTAATGGTTCCGTTATGGTTGGGTTGGTTGAGACACTCCCAATGTCAGGTGTAACTTTCTTACTTGGAAATGATATTGGTGGAAGTCAAGTGTGTCCAGCTCCTCAGTTGTCTAGTGAGCCAGTGGCTGCGACCCAGGATTGTGATGTCCCTGATGTGTTCCCTGCATGTGCTGTCACTAGGGCTAAGTGTAAATTTACTGGTGATTTAGAGGATAATGATGATGATGATGTTATCCTAGCTGACACTTTTCTTGCTAATTTGGACCACTCACCAGATGAGGGAGTACCCCGTAGTGTTGATAATTTGTCTCGTCAAGAGTTGGTTGAGTTGCAGGTTGCTTACCCTGAGTTGAAAGGTCTAGCTAACTCTGCTTGCAGTGAGGAAGAGTCAGCCGGTGCTTCTACTTGTTATTATGTAAAGTCAGGAGTACTTATGAGGAAGTGGAGACCCCCAACAGCATCAGCCGACTGTGAATGGGAGGTTGTACATCAAGTTGTCATCCCTCGTGTTTGTAGGCAGGATATCATTAGAGTGGCTCATGATTCCAGTTTGGCAGGACACCTTGGAGTGAGGAAGACTGTGGCACGCATTTTGAAACACTTCTACTGGCCAGGTATCTTCAGGGATGTTTCCTGGTATTGTAAGTCTTGTCACACCTGTCAAGTTGTGGGGAAGTGTAATCAGACCGAAAAGGTTGCACCTCTAGTTCCCATTCCTCCTTTTGAGGCGCCTTTCACCCGTGTGTTGGTGGATATTGTGGGCCCTCTTCCTAAGACTTCTTCAGGATTTTCTTATGTGTTGACCCTGATTGATATGGCTACTCGTTATCCTGAAGCCATTCCACTTAGAAATATCTCAGCAAAGAACGTGGTTAAGGAAATGCTAGGGTTCTTCACAAAGTTTGGTCTGCCCAAGGAGGTACAGTCAGACCGGGGAAGTAATTTCATGTCAAATGTTTTCAAGCAGTCTCTGAAAGAGTTGGGCATCACCTAGATCACGTCTTCAGCTTACCATCCCCAGACCCAAGGAGCGTTGGAGAGATATCATCAAACACTCAAATCGATGCTCAAGAAATACTGTTTGGAACATCAGAAAGACTGGGATAAAGGTCTTCCATTCGTTGTATTTGCTGCAAGAGAATCTCCAAATGAATCACTGGGCTTCTCACCTTTTGAACTACTGTTTGGCCATGAAGTAAGAGGACCCCTTAAGCTACTCAAGGAATGCTGGCTGTCGGAGGAAGATGACGTCAACCTGCTGGAGTATGTGATGAAGTTCAAAGAACGGCTGTCCACTGCTTTACAGCTGGCGAGAGAGAATTTAGGAGCTGCTCAGGAGAAGATGAAAACTTGGTATGATAAGAAGTCCAGGTTACGCCACTTTCAGCCAGGAGATCAGGTTTTGATTCTGCTACCAGTTCATGGGCAATCTCTTCAAGCCAAGTTTAGTGGTCCTTATTTCGTGGAGAAGAAACTCAGTGATGTCAACTATGTCATCGCCACACCAGATCGTAGAAAGAACAAGCAACTATGTCACATCAACATGCTAAAGTTATATCACAGGCGGGACGAAAATAATCCAGTCTGCACTGTAGCTGTTCCACCTGAGTCTGCAAGTGAAGCTCTCCCATGCAGTATGAGCCTGAGTGATAGTTTGGGGAAGAATCCTGATATCATGAATGATCTCCAGACTAAGCTTTCTCATCTACCTCCCGAGGAAAGGCAGGAGTTTTCGGCATTACTGCAGGAGTACCCGCAAGTGTTCCGTGCCACTCCAGGAAGAACTACTATGTTGATGCATGATGTCGATGTTGGAGACGCAAAGCCAATTAAACTGCCTCCTTACCGTGTGAACCCAGTGAAAGTTCCTCTCATCGAGAAGGAGCTTGGCTACCTGTTGGACCACAAGATGATTGAGCCCTGTCAGAGCGAGTGGAGTTCTCCTGTCACACTAGTCCCTAAGCCAGGTGGGTCACAGCGGCTTTGCATCGACTACAGACGTGTTAATCAGATAACTAAAACAGACACTTACCCTCTCCCTCGTGTGGAAGATTGCATAGACAAGATCGGAAAGGCTAGGTACATAAGTAAGTTTGATTTGTTAAAGGGATACTGGCAAGTACCTATGACTGATCGTGCTAGGGAGATCTCATGTTTTGTAACACTAGGAAAGACTTTTGCATGTTCTGTAATGCCATATGGCATGAAGAATGCACCAGCCACATTTCAGAAGCTCATGAATGTTGTAACAGAGGGTTTGGCAGGGTGTGTTGTTTATATTGATGATGTATTAATCTTCAGTGACAACTGGAAAGATCACCTATGCCATGTCAGTAAATTTCTTGAGCGTTTGGTTGATGCTAATCTCGTAGCTAATTTATCAAAGTGTGAGTTTGGTCAAGCTAAAGTTCAGTACCTTGGGTATGTAATTGGTGATGGACATGTTGCACCACCAGGAGCTAAGGTTCAGGTTATAAGTGATCTTCCCAGACCTAAAAGTAGGAAAGAGCTACAAAGATTTTTGGGAATGGTAGGTTATTACAGGAGATTTGTTCTTAACTTTTCTATTCTTGTATCACCACTTACAGACCTACTGAAAAAGGGAGTTAAATTTGTCTGGACCGATAACTGTGAATCCTCTTTCAGCAAACTTAAAGCTATCCTATTAAGTCAGCCAGTGCTCGCTACTCCAAATTTTGCTAAGCCTTTTAAGATGGCTTTGATGCAAGTGATACAGGAGCTGGGGCTGTTTTGCTGCAAGAGGATGATCAGGGTATTGAACACCCTGTATCTTATTACAGTAAGAAGTTCACTCCACCTCAAAAGAACTACTCAACTATTGAGAAAGAGCTTTTGGCCTTGATTTTGGGTTTACAGCATTTTTCATTTTATTTGTGTTCTGGTTTTGACCCCATAGTCATTTATACCGATCATAACCCACTGAAATTCCTTAGTAAGTTTAAAGATAAAAATCAGAGATTGACAAGATGGAGTTTACTTCTTCAGGAGTATTCATTAGACATACAACATGTCAAGGGGAAAGAAAATGTTATTGCAGATTGCTTATCTAGACTTTAGACAGATTGTTCTAGAGTAATAAGAAATTTCCTTTGTAAATTTCTTTTTCTTTGTGGGGAGGTGTTACATAGCCTATGTTTTCATCATCCTTTGTGTAATTTTAACGCACAGTATGCTGCATGTTTGATCACGAGCGTGTTCTGCCTCAGTTCCCCCCTTCTACCGTTATAGTAGAGTAAGTCGTCCTTTCTGTTGTTCAGAGTAGGATTGTCAACTCTTTGTCCCCATGGCTTCATTTGCGCGTCCTTCTTACAAGTTGTATCAAGCTCTGCTGGCCCCTATATAATGAGCTCAGTCTCGGCATTATTGCCACTTAGATCTGCTCCTCATTTTGTTCACATCTCTGTCCTCCCCTGTACAGTTATTATTATTGTGAGTGCTCAAGAAATCTCCAAACATCTAGCAGCTGTGTGTAATTTGAGTATAACTTTTGCTGCATTTTTTCTTGTACTGTGTAGCATAAGGTTAATTCTTAGACCTAGTGAGGTTTTTGTGATTAATGTAGGGTTTTATGTCAGTCATTTTTGATAATAGTTTGTATCTGTAATAATTTATCTTTCAGTAACTGAGCATTATCCAGTGTATTTTCATTTTATCAGGGCTGACTTAGATAAATTTACTCTTGCTAATTTCGTGTTAATAGAGGCTATTGCAGTTAACCATATATTTAACCTGTTTTTTGCCATTACATTATCCTTATGAGTCCTGAATGTTTTGTTGTTAGTTTGAGCATTAAACTTTAACTTGTAATTTTACTTAACTCTTTTGTTTTGAACCTGGAACTTTACGGGACAGTAGTGACTCTTAGTATTCTCACTTAAAGTGTACATTATCTTTCTCTGTTCCGTAACAATATATATATATATATATATATATATGTATGTGTGTACAGTTATATTATTACAATGACTACAGTTATGTTACTTTTGCAATATTATATGAGGAAACGGAGTGTTGTGATATATATATATATATATATATATATATATATATATATATATATATATATATATATATATATATATATATATTATAAAAATGACTACAGTTATGTTACTTTTGCAATATTATGTATTTCACTTAATTAGCTTACAGGTTAATTGTAATGTGAATATAATATGCAATAATATATTATGACAATACTGTATGTACTGTCGTTGGTACGACCGCTTTGCGTGACCAAGCAATATATAGGCATTAATATGTTATGACACTATGTAATAGTTATAGACATTAAAAATATAGGTATTGACATGAGTAACACTTACACAATAAGTCATGTCTGATGTAATGGAAAGTCGAACACATATTCTAGCAAGAATGTCGATGCATCATGAACTCTTTAAGCCAGATAATACAGGTATGTCATGAGCATGCAGTATAACCAACTTGAGCTTGTTATATGACGTCATGGAGAACTATCTTTGGAAAGGAACCAGAAAAGGCATATCTATGCACTGGTCGGTATATATAGGCTGGGAAATTAGAGAGGAGGGCAGAGAAGGAGAGAAGGGGTTGCAGTAGGATAGCTAGGTGGCTCGCCGTCACGTATGTTACGTTACACTGTCAAGTCTTCATATAACTTTGTACAATAAAACCCCCTAATCCTAAGAAGTGACTGTAACTCCCCTCACTTAAGATAAAAGAATACACAGAACGGGAAGGTGAGTGAGAGAGAGAAAGAGAGATACCTTTAATCTACTTGATGACGCACCATTTTACTTGCAGCGGCCCACACACTCCACTGATGATACAGGTGCAGTCATTCATCATGGCACAGCTACAGTCTCTCTCCATCTACTCTAACCCCTCGGCTTCATTCACCAATAAATGTGGATATGATAGAAAGCATTAGGAGGAATACATTGAGGTGGTTTGGCCATGTGGAGAGGATGGAGAGTGAGAGACTAGCTAGGAGGGTGTATGAAAAAGAGGGATGGAGTGGAGAGATATATGAGAGAGGGGGGTACAAGTTGGGGGCAGGGCAGCGAAATGGCAGGGGACAGGGTGACACGCAGGCAATTTGTTTGTGGTCACCCCGTATAGCATTCAAGCATCTGGCTATAGACAGACTTAGCACTCCAGCTGCCTCACTATATTTCCTAATCTTTAAACTAAGCCTACTTGCTAACTCACAGAGTAAACAACAGAGCAAACAACACGTACACTCATATTGCTCTTTTGACCATGAAGTTTCGTATAAACTTCTTTGAACACATGTTGCAGGAGAAATGTTTAGCAGGCGCAATTTGAACGAGTACCTGAAGGACCTTTGAGCACGTCTTCACCACAGTAGGTCAGAGGTCTGGGATAACACTGGTCTGCAGCCAAAATGCTTCCGAAACAAAAATGGCCTAACTTTACTAATTTGGAGTCATTGAGAACGAAAATGATGCTTAAAATGTCTGACTGGCTCTACTTTTTAAGATACTGTAATTTTACTCGGTATCTACGACCACTGATTTTTTAATAGGTAGGATACTAAATATTTGAACATTGTCCTTGTTTCAAACCAGAAATGATCGAAACATGGGCAGATATTTGACTAAGCAACTATTTGACTAAATATTTACATATTTAACTGAGTTTTGGACAGTTTTAGTTGTTTTGCCAAAATATGAATCATGCAACCTGAGAATGTTGGTGTGGGATTGCATCATATTCTGAGACGTCACTGGTGATTCACTCATTAACTGGGTTATATAACAACATTCTGCCGCATTTAACCATGCAAATTATATGGTATCTTTCTCATTTGTACCGTATATTAGTTTGATTTTGTAAAGAAACATATTGCTGTCTAGCCAAAGCGAGCAGTGATGCCTCGTACTTGTATGAACAAAGTAGATAATTTTTGTTATATTTATGGCGAAGTGACATTTGCAAGCACAGTACATCGTAACGGCAATTGCTACTTCTGTATGGTGCCCCCCAGCGGGGAAAGTTTTGTAAAAATAGAAAGAATGGACTGTGCAATATCCAAACATTTAATTAGTAATTCGCCCAGTACCCCACGGGGATGGTCTGCCGGTTCCTGAAGCACCAGAATCCATCTCATTTGAATGAGACAACCAAGAGTGGAACTACGAAACATCTAGTTCTGGACCATCGACGTCGCTTGACCCAAATTTTGTCCCATCCTCTTCCGCTGAACCACACCTCTTAACGTGAACTGAATGATTTTTTGAGAGATTTGTAACTGCCCAAGAGTAAGGAAGAGTTGTTGGGCTCCATACTAAGGCAATGGAATTTCCTGGCAGATGATGATAGGGTTTCATTTCCATATACCTTGACCGTCAAAAGATTGTTGTCCGGTTCATCTTCATGGAAGATGATCTTGTAGCCTGCAACATGGTCTGACGGCAGCACTCACCATCGTTCAAAATTCCGTTGTGTGGAGACTTTTCACTGATTCATCGATGACGAGTTTTAAAGCTGTCTTGCTGCACAGTGACAATGTTTTGTCATCCATTTCAGTTGGTCATGCAGTCCATATGAAGGAAACTTACAACATAAAACATCTTTTGAGGTACGGTACCTTACATAAACTACGACCAACATCAGTGGCAGCTTTGCAATGACTTGAAGGTTATTGCCATTTTGCTTAGTCTGCAGTGTGGATGTACAAAGTATTGCTGTTTTTTCTGTGAATTAGACAGTCTTGCAAGAACGTCTTACTACACCAAGAGAGACTGACCTCTTCTACAGTCACTGGAGCCAGGGAGGAAAAATGTTCACCACTTGAGGAATCAAGATTTTATCACCCTTGCACATCAAATTATGTCTGTTGAAGAACTTTATCAAAGCAATGGACAAATCCAAGCTATGTCTGATGAACATTGTCGAAGAAATGGGCAAAACCCAAGAAGCATTCAGGTATCTCTGAAAAACCCCAGGGTAACTCAAGGAAAAATAAATGAAGGTGTTTTTGTTGGTCCTGAGATTCGTGAACTTCGAGATTGCTTTTGACAATGCACTGTATGGCAGAGAAAAGGATGCTTGGCAAGCCTTCAGGCTAGTAGCAACAAGATTTCTTGGAAACAAGGTATACAGTTACTGGGAGTTGGTGGAAAACCTTATGAAATGCAAAACGCTTGGTTGCAGTATGTCACTCAAGATACTTTTTTTTTGCAATCATCTATATATATATATATATATATATATATATATATATATATATATATATATATATATATATATATATATATATATATATATATACTCCTTTACTGTCTGTTGCCGGGTAACCTTTCTTCTGTGTGTTTTTTTTTTTCTTTCTCTCTGATCTGTGTTGTTTAGAGGAAAAAAATGAAAACACTTGCCAAGAAGTCCTATATTGCAAGATTGATTGCACCCCAGATAAAATATAATCGTCTCTCAACACACACACACCCTGTCTCCCGTAAATGGGCATGGTGCATTGCAAAAGGGATGTTTCAGCTTATATTCATATGCGCCTCGGTTAACATCCACATGCACCTGCACCAAGAATAGTAAAATCGTGAAAAAGTCTTGAGAGTCAGATGATTGAAGCAAGAGGGGCTGGGGACGTAAATATGCGGACCAATGCTAAGGGAGGCGCGACCCCAGCTAAAAGGGTTGAGAACCGCTGCACTGGACCAACACGCGTCTAGGAATTGCATGAGGGCAGAGGAGCTCATGAACTACTGCACATCAGTTCACAACAGGAAGGCACACATTTAATATCCTTGTTTGCATCAGAGAACCGTTCCATAATGGGGAAAATACTCAAGAGCGATAGGGTTTCTTCCATCATCCAATCCTTTTCCTTCTCAATCAGGAGCATAGGGACCCGGAGGTTGACTACTCAGTCCTGGTGTATGAGGCCTCACCTACCCTTGAGTGGCAATTACAGTATGTAAGCAGTAAACTACAATCCCCCTTGGATGTAAAACACAGTTAGCTTTATTTGGTAGGAGAGACTAAACCCACTAGCCCACCGGGCATCATTTAATTATATGATTTCCAACCCTTCATTCTTTTCTCGTCCTTCTGCCTACGGGTGACTTTACACTCCCTCTTCTGTCTTGCATTCCTTCATTCTTTCCTCTTCCTTCTGCTTGTGGGTGACTCTACACTGAGTGACAAGCCAAATGGTTTCCTGTACACCAGGAAACTATTTACTACGCTGGGTGGTAACATATAACCAAATTTTAGCGCCTGGTGGTTTAGTGGTTAATTATTGTGCTCCAATTGGATTGAGCCGGTGAAGGTTTATATCCAAGGGATGGTTGGGGTTTATTGCTCATTTAATGCCACTCAGGGATGAGTGAGGTTGGTCACTCTCATCTTAAATGTCTGGACCAACTGCCTAGCCCGGGGCTCCAACGCTCCTCATGGGGCAACGTAAGATTGGATGATGGATGGATGGATGGATGGATTTCCAACCAGTGTGATAAATGGTTTTTTGCATTACACGAATCCGTTTGGCTTGTCACTTGGTACAGTCACCTAAAGGCAGCAGCACTACGTCAAGTGAGCAGATGATTATCAGAATGTCGATAAACACTAAGAAGGGATGGCACCGACGCGCATAAACAAATATACCTGTAATCTTTCGTAACTTCTAAACACGGACTTTTTTAAAGCATGAGGCCTTAACCCTCATGATTTTCCATTCCTCAAACATCTATAACAGCTAAAAAATAATACTGACACACTGAACAAAATCGACAAAAATTACGATTCTTCATATTCTTCTACTTCTCCTTCTCCTCCTCCACCTATCGCCTCCCCCTCTCTCTCCTCCTCCCTTCTTCTTCTTCTTCTTCTTCTACATCTCCTCCTCCTCCTCCTCCTCCTCCTCCTCCTTCTCCTCCTCCTTTCGCTTCCCCCTCTTCCTTCTCCTCCCTTCCTTTTCTTCGTCTTCTTCTACCCCTCAATTTCTAACACTGCCAAGCTAATCATTTATATATATATATATATATATATATATATATGGTAGGTGGGGGCGCTCACCATCCACTCACTCGAAGTAGTGTTGCTCTCGGGTCTCTTGCCCTTTCCTCTCCTCTGTCCATTCCTTCCTTCCTCTTCTGTCTTTCTTTACTTCATTCTTTCCTTGTCCTTCTCCCTACGTGTGACTTTATATTCCCTCTTTTGTCTTTCTTTCCTTCATTCTTTCCTCTTCCTTCTGCCTATGAGTGACTCTACACTGAATGACAAGCCTTATGGTTTCCTGTACACCAGGAAACCATTTACTACGCTGCGTGGTAACCATATAACCAAATTATGGCGCCTGGTGGTTTATTGGGTAATTACAACGCTCCAATCGGATTGAGCCGGTGAAAGTTTATATCAAAGGGGTAGTGGGGGTTATTGCTCATGTAATGCCACTCAGGGATGAGTGAGGCTGGTCACTCTCATCTTAAATGTCAGGACCGAATTGCCTAGCTCCGGGCTTCTACGCCCCTCATGGGGCAACGTAGAACTGGATGATGGATGGATGGAATATATATGTGAAGGTTTATATCAAAGGGGTAGTGGGGGTTATTGCTCATGTAATGCCACTCAGGGATGAGTGAGGCTGGTCACTCTCATCTTAAATGTCAGGACCGAATTGCCTAGCTCCGGGCTTCTACGCCCCTCATTGGGCAACGTAGAACTGGATGATGGATGGATGGAATATATATATATATATATATATATATATATATATATATATATATATATATATATATATATATATATATATATATATATATATATATATATATATATATGTTCCATAAAAATACGTCTGTTAAATTCTGCCCTCCTTATGCTGAACGATACACCACCATATTATAACTATACAGACAGAAGACACTGAACACTGCACTTATTTTTCGATGAATTAGTAAAAAGAGAAAACTTGAGTGAGCGAAAGCGTTTGACGAGGGGAGGATGACAGGAGAGAAGGAAAGGAGATAACAATGAAGAAACGAATGAGTCTGGGGAGAGGAAAGCTGACAAACAGGAGGACGAGATTTATCAAAATCCTGACTGACAAGAAAATCACCCAGTATGTCATGAGGTTTACTATGAAGATGAAAGGAAGAAGGGGCACAGAGATAGGTTTACGTAATAAGGAAGTAAAGTTAATGAGAAGAAACAAGTGTTGTGGCTTCATTCACCATACTCACAAGCACATTCAAGTGTGACTTATAAGTGAACCAAGCAAACATTCTCCCAGGCAACCATACTCAACCATCGCATTGAACATACAGATCCCTATTTTCAGATCTATGCAACGGACAAACGATAGTTGGTTTGGATTCGCCTGCTGTATATAATCAACTACTCTCATCTCAGTTGGTGGGAAAGTGTAATTAGATTGGAGGACAGTATTGCCTAGTAACCAAGAAGACTCATTTCTGTTTAACAACGACGGCATGTTACACTTCATGCAGCCACAATTTTCCATTCAGTTTATGATACTAACCCATTCCCTTCAGGCTAAAACAAGCCTAATATAGGTAGGGACATAAAGAGTAGTTTACATCTTTGGTCGTGACGAGGCAACAGTTTCCCTACCCCAGTCTAACTTCAGAGCATCCTAAGGGTTATCTCTGAGGTCAGAGTACGGTAATGAATATTTATTCATGCGTTAACTTTTGTACAACACAGTACCCCCTCCCCCCCCTCTCTCTCTGTCTCTCTGGAGGCTCCATGGGAAAAGGAGAAATAAGTTAAGGAGGAAACAGTACTCTTATGTACAGTACATGTTGGTATATGTATGTATTACATACGTACAGATATCTACATCTACCTATCTGTTTGTATATCTGTCTACCTATCTATCTATACATCCATAGAGAGAGAGAGAGAGAGAGAGAGAGGCGTAGATTGATAGATGGGCAGATAGCTAAATAGACAGACGATACACAGATAGATAGACAGAAAGAGGGAAGAGACAAGTAACACAGAAAAGTAGAGCAGACTTATAGAAAGTGAATGGTATGTTTAAAGGAAAGACAGGCGAAAGAAGACAGAATGCATGGAAGGACGAAGACAGATTTACTGAAGGAGGGAAAGAAAGAGAAATAGAGACAGAGACGGATAGACAGGGACTGGAACAGAAACTTATATGGGAACAGTCTCTGTCGTGCCTTTGTCTCTAGAAACTGAAATTAGAAGCCTTTAACAAAAAGTGAAAACCTTCACGGCAACATTAGACAATAAAGCTGGAAACGCGCACAGCAGAGTCTGAGAACGTGAGTAGAAGCACTTTATAAGAATTAATATTTCACATTCGATTTACCCCATCTTGCCTAGTGTCATGTCGTGACTTAAACTACGATTCACGGCGTTATCGTTGCGGTACATGAGAAATGAGGTAGAGTATAATATTCAGCATAAATGCTTAATCTGTTTCGACATATAGATCTATTAGTTATTGCCCTGTATGTTATGACCTCAGAGTGACGTGAATTATTCAGATGTGTGTGTGTGTGTGTGTGTGTGTATGTGTGTGTGTGTGTGTGTGTGTGTGTGTGAGAGAGAGAGAGAGAGAGAGAGGAACTAAAGCAATAGACATCATTTATGTTTTGTCCAAATTTTGTTTTTCCAAAAAAAAGATAATACTAAGGCTATGCATCCGTTCATAACACTTTTTCACGACCAGGATCATGTTGCAGCATTAATTTCATGTAACAGTTGAAGATTCATGATGGGGAAACTGCGATTTTAGTACAAATTAAAGTCAACAGGGTATGGTGCTGTACCACTACCTTCAATTTAAACCTCAGTGGCTCGTATAACCTCTCCTTTATATCCCTTTTTTCTGCCACGATCCACCACTTTTATTGCCCACTAGACTGTCAACTATAACCACGTCAGTGAGGCTGCACACTGAAGCAACTCTGCTACTGCGTTTCCTAGTCGTGTCCTGCCGTTACTGCTGATTTAGGTACGGACTCTGTTTACCCTGATCCACAGTAGAGCAGGATCTCTTTACGTTTTGCTGTGGTTTAGAGGCGGGTTAGTGTGATTAAGTGTGGCACGCTTTGTACAATGTCTTGACACGTGTTAACATGGTGGCAGGGCGGAGTTCAAATTTGCAGGTTTACGAATATAAATGTTTGTCCATATGTTGGGCCTTTGTGTGTTAAGTCACCTTATGTATAAAGCGGCATTGAGGAAAGAGATTCACTTCTCTCCAGAATCAGCTGTTAATATTTTAATTAATCATTTAACTCCTCCACACCTGTGTCGTAGTATTCAGAGTATTCTTACTGCCCTCAGACGGTTATTATAAAAATCTATTTCAGGTGTGGCTTTACCAACTGGAGAGGTTAATTTTTTTTTTTTTTTTTTTTTAATGCGAGGAAGAAGGAACCAAAGGCCATGAGCCCGCAGTAACAGTTCCCTCCAAGAGAAAAACTAAATACAATATAGAGCCAAATTCAAGATCCGATCACTTACCCATTCACAACAAAACATCTCGCCTGCGTCTGGTAATAACAGAAATGGTCTTTTAAAACAAGTTATCGTATTAAAGAGACCATAATTTCGGTGTCCTCCATCGACCAGCTGTGTGAGAAAGGATGTAAATAAACTAATTCGTGTGGCGTTCAAGAGGAAAATTGACACTTAACAAAAACAGACTGTACACCTTATCGACCCCTGTGCAGTTGATAGGTATAAAAGCTCATTCTTTTTCTTTATTATGTTTTGATGCATTTCGAGACGGTGTAACTGAATTATTGACACAAACTGTATACAGGAAAGGGTGGCGTGTGATGGGTGATTGGCTTCGTTACTGAGACAGGACAGGTTTACTACATTGTTCTTGCCTAGCGGAAATATTTTGTGGAGTGTTTTTTCGGCTATATTTGACTATTTGGGGGACAAGATCGATACCAATGGAAGGGATTGTTTACAACAATTTCAAAATGATATGACATATCAGGACTGTTCCAATAGTTGCGATGAAAACAAAGTTTTGGTGCTCCTCAAGCAAGGAAATTGTATAAGCCACATGAAGAAAGAATTTTACACACCAATTATCTGATGGAGTATAGTCTTCGAGCGGTGGCAAACGCCACAGGATTGAAGGGATCGAACTGTAGGGGTTAGACACAGACTTCAGTAACCTATTTACAACAGTTGGTGTCTCATACCTTAAATAAAACTGCCAACAGGAAGGCTTCATCACATTAAAAGGCTTCAAAAATGAATACTAAAAACAACTCTCACTCAATATTTTACAGTTATATGAAGCCTTCACACGAGCACAGTTCACGCAGCCGTCATGAGGCCAATATAGCTGAGTGGATAACACACTTCACACGCAGCACCAGCCACACACATCTGTACGCACGCAAGTGTACGACCCAAACCTGAGAGTTAATCGGAAACGACACCAAGACTTCAGTGGCAGTGAGTATATGTGTGCACGGAGGCAGTTTGACATCGACTTTAGTTTTATAAGGAATCTTTTTTTTTCTCTCTCTCTCTCTCTTTGTGTGTGTGTGTGTGTGTGTGTAGGGGAGGCGACAGTGGAAGTAGAATATCATTAAGTGATGGAGGACAGACACTGCCAGCACTGAATGAGACGTCCGTGCAACACATGAGAAACCGTCCAGTGGAGTGAGTGAGGGGCGTTGTACATGGACCACTATTTAAGTACATGTTCAAATTATCAGTCCCCTCGCAGTTTGGACGAGGTGCTACGGTTAGCAAGAGACTGACTAAGAGTGTATAAGAATGAGGTGTTTGTAAGAGTGAGACCGAAAACGAGATGAAAAGATGCGATAGTTACGCGAGGGTGAGTGGTGGTTTGGCGTGGGAAAAGGGATCGTTCATGAGTAGGGACAGAAACGTCTGAACTTTCTTTACAGTTGAGGCCATTTCTCATTGAATGCAGTGTAAGGTAACAGACAGACTGCAACAGATGCACGAATAGTAGTGGCAGTAATAGTAGTAGTAGTAATAGTAGCAGCAGTCTCTACAACCAGGCTGAAGTTGCCTTTCTCCTGCAGTACACCATCCATGGTTTTGAGGGTGGAGTAAAGATGTGAGGTGAGGTACATTGTATAACCGGGCAACCGAGCTTGTGGTTATGTCAGTGCCACCGCATGAAAGCGCCTTTTCCAGCATCAGCGATGGAGTATGTGGATCTAGTGGGACAGAGACAGGTGCCACAGAACCAATACTCTTTTTATTGTAACTTGGCCTAAAATTGCCATATGTCATTCTTGAATACTGAGTTGTATCAGTTGATCAGAGTATGATGCAGATCACGAGAAAATATATACCATGGAAATGATTCTGAGCCATGCCACCGTCTTATTCTGCCATTAAGTCAAATGAAAATTTGCTACAAGGGGTAAAATAACCTAGGCCACTTTAAGGTCAAAGGACCATAAACCATTCCCTACAAAAGGTCCTCCCAAAAATGAACAGTAATGTCTGACAATTGTCAGAATACACACGGAATTCTCATATTATGCCAGAAATGTGTTCAAACTCTTACGTCATTTTCATAGTTCTCCATACACCTGGAACAAATATTTTGGGGAAACTGTATATCAGATTTTTGTTCTAGCAATGAAAACTAGCCTTTCTTAACCTGACCTGACCTAAACTTAAACCAAATATAACCTAACCGTAATCTAACCTTCCCTAAGCAAAACCTTAACCTACCCTGACCTGACCTGCCAGAATACCACCATAAACGACTACGTATAGCAACCATCACACACACACACACACACACACACACACACACACACACACACACACACACACACACACACACAACTTAAAGACTAGGCAGAGATAGCCAGAGTTCCGTCACTAAAAAGTCCTTTCAACATCCGTTCGGCTAATTGTCCGTTGGCGAAACTTTCATTAGGCGAACTATCCGTCAGTGATGTGTCCGCTGAACAAACGTGAGCCAGGTCTGTCCATGTAGGAAAGCTGCAGCACTGTAGCAGACCCTGATCTGCCCTTTCCTTCTTAATAGAAATACACTCAGATCACTCGCCGCTCCATTCAGTCACATAAAGACAACACACAGCTACATGCACGGGCTCCTGACATCCACCCTTCTGAGGACAGGGTCCACCTGGCCATGCTGAGATGTGGGCACCATCCAGTCCTCTTAAGCTACCAGAAGAGGCTGGATGACTCCGTCGCTGATGCCTGTCCAGGATGCAACACAGCACCGCATACTATTAAGCACATTATGGAAGACTGCATTGCACACAATCACCTACGCCAACAACACAACATACACTCTTTGAGAGCTCTGTGGGAAAGCCCGGTCTCGGCCATGGCCTTCCTAAGGGACTCGGGGTTGTTCGGCCAGACTGCCTAGGGAACAACTACTACTACTACTACTACCCTGATCTACCCTTCCCATCATACTGCATCGGCGCTCACAGCAGTCTCTAATAGTGTCATTTCTCCTTCTGTCCTACCATCTCACACCACATACTGACTTTGGGCACTTTACTCCCGATATTTCTAAACAGTTTCCTGTCCCTAGCAGTCAAAGCCCCCACTTAACAA
Organism: Coenobita brevimanus; assembly: GCF_032717465.1. Lineage (NCBI taxonomy): Eukaryota > Metazoa > Arthropoda > Malacostraca > Decapoda > Coenobitidae > Coenobita > Coenobita brevimanus. The sequence goes on from NC_136961.1 coordinate 8,495,762, forward strand.
TCACATAGCACAGTTTGCACTCACTCTGCCTTCATGTTTACCCATCTTCACCTGCATAGACAATTATCTTTCTTTTCGTTCATATAGTTTATAGAAATGTGGACGGGATGATGATGATGATGATGATGATGAATACTATTTGCATTAGAATTATCATTATTATTACGGTGATGATCGTGATTTGGATGTGGTGGAGGATTTACTGTATATAGATTCATTATGCTAACTTGTTTTGAGAGAGAGAGAGAGAGAGAGAGAGAGAGAATCTCTCTCTCTCTCTCTCTCTCTCTTTCTCTCTTTCTCTCTCTCTCTCTCTCTCTCTCTCTCTCTCTCTCTCTCTCTCTCTCTCTCTCTCTCTCTCTCTCTCTCTCTCTCTCTCTCTCTCTCTCTCTCTCTCTCTCTTTTTATTATAAATACTTTATTTCCGTTTCTTAGTAAGCTAATAGAATAGTAAATGTAGATCAGATTAGTTATAGTAGGGTAGTATTTTCACAAGTATATAGTTCTTCATCATTAATCATCATCACCATCATCATCTTTATGATTGTCCTAGTCACCACTACCACCACCATCGTCATCTTGTCCTCGTCACCACTACCACCACCACCACCACCACCACCATCATCATCATCATCATGACCTCTTTCCAGATTAACAATGTGGCAGGTAACGGTCCAGAAGCCGGGAAAGATAATATACTGGTAACAAAAATTGGAAGTCTATCATAAGCGCACGCAGTTAAATGGGCCACACATTCATCCACACATCGCTTAGTCTCACGGAAACAAGGCTTCACCTCTCAGGCCTACCCATTTACACATATTATCTTTGTACTTTTCTTTGTAGATACTCTTTATATATAGCCGTCGGATAGATCAATCCGTTGATTATTATATTCACGAAAAAATGATTCCAAACTATTGTCACGTGCTTTCGCTACACATTTAATAAAGTCATCTCAGTACCTTGTCAGTTCCCAAGCTTCATCTATTTTCATACGTCGCTCTCCCACAGCATCATATACCATAATCCTTCAACTCTCTTTTTGGCCTACCACATACCTCTCATTTTCAAGCCCACCCACTTACTGTATATCATTTTCACCACCTTATCTGGTGGTGGAGAGGCTCATCATTATATGGCGTCACCAGTATGACCAGGCGGTGGATCTTTGCGGTTAAGTAAATGTCCCTTAATCACCTCCTCATCCCCTGAAATCAGAAGAGTAGACTTGGGAACGAGGACAACTCTGGACTGCAGACCACGGGGATCACGTTCAAATGATCCTGGGGTTGCAACTACTACTACCCTGTCCATATACCTTCTCTCTACGTTCTCATATCCCAGTTTTCATTATGATTTTCCCCCAAGAAACTTCATATCCAGTCGGATAACCTTTCAGATTGATTTCCTAATTGGTATTTATATATTTTCAAAGTATTATATATATTTTACTTGTTTCTCATCAATATAAGTTCGTTTCTTTGTTTACTGTGATATATATAGGGGGATTGAGAGAAAGCTTTTCTTTATATTATCTTTTCTTTAAAACCTGAGTCAGATTTTTCTACAACCGCGAAAGGTCTGCATGTTTATGTATCCATGTAACTTACCCTTCTTGTATTATATCGATAGTGTGTATTTTCATCTGGATATAACGTATACTGTATACAGATAGATAGATAGATAGATAGATATAGATATAGATATATAGATAGATAGACAGATAGACGGATAGATATAGATATAGATATATTCATACAAAGAGAGAGAGAGAGAGAGAGAGAGATAAATGTGTATGTGTATTCCTAATATTTATAAAAGAGAATGTTTGTCTCCGTGTCTGTCTGTCTGTCCTCTGTGGAAATCGAGATGTATGTATATAGAGCTCTCTAAACCGCTCTAACAGGTGTAACTTTTTACAACGTATTTAAATATGAACATTACAGTTGCTAGAGTGGCACCCCTAATGGCCATGATTACTGTAAAATTAAGTCAGCATGGTGGAAACATGGTAGTCAATTACTGTACAGATTTGTGCCGCTACAGCATCAGTATTACCTACAGTACTGCCAGTCATATGGATGGATCGATAGGTGGGTTAGGCAGGGCAAGTGGGGTGGGTGAGCAGGGTTCAGTGGAAGCTGGGTGTGGAGAAGCAGCGTGGGTGGAGTGAGTGAGACAGTGAGTGTGGTGGGGCAGAGCATGTTTTGTGGGTGGGAAGGGTTGGGTATGTATGGTGGATGAGTGAATGAGCAGGATGGGTGAGTGAGTGTCGGTGGGCGGGTGGGCAGGGGAGCTGATTGAGTGGGTGGCCGGCTAGTGGGAATAGGTCCATGGGGAGTATTTCTAGGAGGAATTTGGGTACACACACACACACAGACACACACACACACACACACACACACTGAACGATAAGCCACGTTTCCTGTATCCCAGTAACCATTTTCCAAGTTGGGTGGTGAGCCAGTCACAGAATGATGCTTAGTGGTCTCGTGAGTTTAGGCCCTACAGTTGGATGGGACCCCTAAGAGTGTACAATTAATGAGCCTGGCTTGGGATTATTGCTCGCATTAAGTCACCCAGAGGAAGAACAAAGTTGATCAACCTCACCTTATGCATTGGAGTTGAGTAGCCTAGCTCCGAGTCCCTACGCCACTCATAGGCCAGAATATCGATTGAGAGAGAGAGAGAGAGAGAGAGAGAGAGAGAGAGAGAGAGAGAGAGAGAGAGAGAGAGGTATTGGCAATGAAAATGACTGTGAGATAATAATTCAGATGAGAGAAAAGAAGATACTATAGGTCAGAAAATACTGTTAGTTCGTAAACTTATGCCCAGACTTTGTCTCTGAAGCGGGCATTAATGCATACTCGGTATTCTCTCTCTCTCTCTCTCTCTCTCTCTCTCTCTGACTGTCTGTCTGTCTGTCTGTCTCTGTCTTTGTCTCTGTCTCTGTCTCTGTCTGTCTGTCTGTCTCTGTCTCTGTCTCTGTCTCTCTGTCTCTGTCTCTGTCTCTCTCTCTCTCTCTCTCTCTCTCTCCTTCAGCACAAAGAAGCCACTTAGTAGATCCAGACGGTCATTACAACCCCACCCTTCATACTTGAGATAATGCTAAGTAATTTATGAGTTGTCTTCTTCTTGCTTTATCTTCTCCTATCCCTGGCATATTAAAGGGTTATTCTTAGCATATGAATCCCTCCAACCTAAGGGCAGCATATATTGTTATTTCATTATTCTCTAGTTAGTTTACAATCAACGAACGGAACTGGACCACATCTATATCTCGTACCCTAAGTCGAGGTTTGCATGAAATTTTATAAGCTTTATTTATGCCGTGGGAATTACACACTTTGGTTACAGGTCAGATCAACCCTCCAGTTACAGTATACCTTGCCATGAACTAAACTCAAAAGAATTATAGATCTTTGTCAGGTGGTGTAATAGTAGTACAGTAGTTCTTGTTGTCCCAGGTTCAGCTGTATGTAACCCAGTGAACTGCTGGTTAAAGGTGTTTCTCCCCTGCAGCCCACCACCCTCCTTTCGAGGGATAGGAAGATAAATGAAAGACATTTGTATAACAGCAGCTCCACCACCCAAGCATAGCGGTGCCACCACATAAAGGCGTCCCTCTCCACCCAGAGTGAAAGGGTAAATGAAGACTATATCTAACACCTTTGCATCTTACGTCTCTCCTGAGCTGAACGAAATCAGTTGGATATACGAGTACATCATCATCGTCATCATCATCATCATCACCCTATCTCACTTTTCTCACCCTTAATGAATGAGATAGAGCTACAGTAATTGGTCTAATTTTACTTTCATAGCAGTCTCCCCTAGCGTGTCTTGGTTTAACTGGATCTTTTGTCTAAGTATAAAATACCATGTCGATGTCCAGTCAAATTTACCTAAGGCCTAACCTAACACACGCAGTGTGTGTGTGTGTGTGGGGGGGGGAGTGTTGGCAGTCTTCACTGCTTTCTGGACTTAGTGCCTTTCGCCATGATCTCCTATAATTCCCGGTCTTCTGTTTATGACACTCGTCCTAGTTTTTTGAAGCCCTTTGGTTACAGGGGCCGGTCAGTTCTGTCGGCCTTCTCTGTTCCTAGGCTGACAGTTTGTTCACACCGGATCCCGAGGATTGTTCAATGGGCTACTCCCTCGTGTTGCACTCTGTAGGTCCGCTGTTGGTAAAAACAGCCCACTTATCTCACAGGTGTTCCTCTCTCTCTATTTAGAACGTGCTTCTACTCATGAGGGCTCTGTCCCTGCCTATGCTGATGGATCGAAGACAGATATTGGAGTAGGCTTTGTTGTTGTATTTCTTTCCTTCATTCGGAGCAGTAGCCTTCCTGTTATGGCTTCAGTATTTACAGAGGAACTGACTGCGGTTATATTTGCTCTCCAAATCATTTTTACTTCCCAAGTCTGATTTTGTGATATTAAGTGACTTCCATAGTACTGTATTCTGACTGCACTGGAGTCTTTTAATTTATTTCATTGACTTTTTATTTTTTTCAATTTCAGCGTGTTTTTTGCTCCTTGGCCTTCGTGGCCATTGGATGGAGTTTTGTTAGGTTCCTGCCCATGTGGAGGTGTCCGCGAATGAGAGAGCTGATCTGCTGGCTAAGGCAGCATCGTCTCGCCCTTCTGTTACTGTGGGCTCCCATCCTCATCTTCATCGGATGCCTGCATATAATAATTACTCTTCAGTGCTGGACGGATTCGGCGTTGTTTGCAAAACTGCTGGGATGTGGTGGGGCCTAACAAGGTGATTACTATCTGTGGCGAGGTGAGCTCCTTCACTTACCGAGGCTTGTTCCACTGGTAGGAGACTGCTTCATGGCAACTGCGAATTGGCCACAGCCGTTTCTCTAATGGATTTTTAATAGAGGGCGCTCCCCCTCCATCCTGTGGGGATTGCTTAGTCCCTTGAATGTTCAGCATCTGCTGGTGGAGTGCCCCTGTCCTGGGGGTTTACTCCGTCAGCACCTTTCTGAGCACCAGGCGAGTGATGGTTCGTACCTTTTTTTATCAGTTTGGAGAAGTGATCTTTGTATGAGAGGGGGAACCCTCAACTTTGTGGAGACAGCTGGAATGTTTCCTAAGTTTTAGTAGTCGGTGCTTTGTTTTGGTATTTAGTGCTTCCTTGGTGCTTTAGTGATTGAACTGTGCTTTCATGAGTTTTTAGTGTTTGTATTTTTCCTTAAGTTGTAGATTCTTGCCTGGTTTTATTTTTTGTTGTCGTCTTTTGCCTTGATGTCCGACGCAAATGACCCTGGCAGTTGCACCACCAGTTTTTTGTTTCGTTTATTCAGTCAGTCAATTACAGAGATCGCTAGGGATGTAGTCTGCAATCCCAGTGGAAGGAGGTTCAATTCATGGCTAGGGCTGGGAACAGTTTAACAATGTCGGTTTCGCCAAAACGGACGCTACTGGTCTACTATATGACTTATCGACATTTGTAGAAACACCCCTCTTAATACCAATACACCAGTCCTGTATGAGGCAGCCCTAGCATGTAGTCACTATGGACGGTGAGTGTTAGCGCCGAAATGATGACATGTGGAGATGTAGGAGGACTACTGGGCCTTGGGATAGGCCACTGCCCCCGGGAAATAGGCCCTAAAGCCTTTGTTCAGAGTCTGGCATATTAAAAGGAGAGAGAGAGAGAGAGATTTTACATACAGTGGTGCACAAATTTTATTTCATGCTGTTTAATTATTCGCACCTTTTTTTCTTTAATGGTCAGTCAGATAAGAACTATGATTCAGTTACAGAAATTATGCAAGCAGTGTACGAGATCGTGAGTCATTTTTTCCATGGACAAGCTCAGTGGTAGTGGAGAGGAGTGCCATCTCGCGGTGGCTCCGTTATAGCTGGGTGGCTACCTTCTTCAGCTACAGAAACGCCCTTCAACGCACTCCCTAACCACTGAAAGGGAGGACAACTTCAGCAGGCAGTCTGCAGGTTTCAAGTTTAAATGTACATTGGGCTAGAAAAACGACATCAGCAAAAACAAGAAGAAGAACAACAACAACAACAACAACTATTACTACTAATGTAATAGCTACTGTAGTAGTAGTAGTAGTAGTTGTTGTTGTTGTTGTTGTTGTCGTTGTCTTTGTTATAGAAATCGTAGTAGTAGTAGTAGTTGTTGTTTTTGTTGTTGTTGTTGTTTTTGTTATAAAGTCGTAGTAGTAGTAGTAGTAGTAGTAGTGGAAGTCTCAGTACTCTTGTCTGTTTTACATATTTGCATTATAACAAGAGTGAAGCCAACCATTTCATAGTGACTGTTAATTGGGCTTTCACAAAAGCTAGAGCACCACTCTTTTCTGTACAACTCCTAGGAGACCCCACACCTGGTTCGTCACAGTGTGCGAACCAAGGAGCCGCTAAGGAGAATAAAATCAGGAATTGCAGACTGTCAACATTGCCAAGGGAATGTAGGATGGTGGTCACACGGCTACAGTATACCGACATACTCACATGTAAATTGTCATGGTGCTTAATGAACGCAGAACATAAGGTTCCATTTATTTTTATTTGTAGGGTATGGCTCTTTATTCTATTTGAAAGGGCTAAAAAATGAATGAAAAACGAGTGTGAGGGTATGCATCCCAGAAACAGTATTGTTGTATAAAGTTTGAAGAGAACTGGTGAACAAATAAGGGAATGGCACTGAACTGAAATGTGTTAGGAAGAAAAATAATCTGTAGGATACAAAAACAGAGCATTTCAGTAGTTCTTTCCACAACGGTTTGGAGTCTTAATCAGAAGAAGGAGCAGCAGAGCTAATCACAGAGGTAGGGGTACGCTATATTTTTTCGATGAACCTTACTCATCAATTCTGCATCTACACACTTTCGTTCATAACCTTCAGTTTTGCCACAGTAAACACATGATAAATTCATGTATATGATTTTGCTTTTGCGCCTGCTTCTGTGTGATTGATAGTCGCCTCTTGTGGCAGGTGGACCTTAGAGAGGGCAGCTGATGAGCCTCTTTTAATGTTTATTGCAATTGCCTCATCCACAAGGGCGCGACGGGGTACCGAGGTCAGATAGATAAAGAAGGCTATTGTTCAACGATCAGAGTGTGGTGAGGGGAAGGTGAATACTGGCAACGTTACCGCCAGCACGTGACTCATTATACGTTCTCTTGCCTCCTTTGTGTTGCCTGGGTTTGATTACATCAGGATACGTTATATTAGTTTACGTTAAGTTAGTCACGTTCGCTTTGGTAAAGTTCGATTGGCAAGATCCATGTCTATATTATATGGACAACAAACCCTAATAAAAGTTCTTTAGGCAAATCATTGTTCCTCTCTTGTCTTCCTATTCTCTCTCTCTCTCTCTCTCTCTCTCTCTCTCTCTCTCTCTCTCAGCCTGATAATTCTGTTTGTTAATCCAGTGGTGTGTAATTACGTGAAAACTTGAACCAGTAGCGCAGATTCATCGTGTTTGGAGAGAGAGAGAGAGAGAGAGGGGGGGGGGAGAGATCCCTGCTAGGGTTACCGTCTTCACGATCGGATGGAGTCTGGCCTATTAACTGAATCAAGGCTGTCTGGCGCCATATTGTCTATCTGTCTGTCTCTTCACTGGTTACTGAGCGTGTTGGTTTGTTTATGTCTGTCTGCTTCTCTATATATTTTTCTGTTTATGTCTGCCTATCTATTTATCTATGTGTAAATTTTTTCCACATATGTCAGTTACTGTAACTACATGGTGGTATGTTGTGGCGACCATCATCCACTCACTTGATGTGCTGCTGTCTCCTTCTTCCCTCACCTTTATCATTATTATTATTTTTTTTTTTTGTCTGTTCTCCTCATTTCCTTATTTTTTCATCCTTCCTTTCACTTTTAATTAGTTTTCTCTCCACCTTACGTGGTTCTACACTAAACTGCAAACTTAATGATTTCCTGTAACCCACGAAACAACTTACAGCGCTGGATAGTAGCCATATAACCAGATAACGGGGTGATGTGGAGCGAACTATGAAGCCCCTATTGGGTCGAGACGCAAATGCGGCGTCCACCCATGAACCAAACCGCACACGTTCCACCACCTTGCTGTGGTGAAGATTATTCTGCAGCAGAGGAACACTGATGCACGGCATGGGTCGGTTTTGCAGAAGCAGTTGCCTGCTTATGGCTGATGGTTCTATTTAGCCAGCTAGATCGGGGCTGATCAGCAACAACAGCCACATCTAAAGTACATATTACTTTTCTTGGCCAATTAGCGACTATATTAATTTCAGCGCATATTTATCTGTCTATACAGTGTCTATATCATTTTGCATGCGTGCCTGTCTCTTGATCAGTATGTCTCTATTTATCCACATAACTATATATGCTGGAGCATTTATAGGCGCAGCTTGGACAGTCATACGCGTTTTATGCTGGAAAAGACACAGAGTGTTTTATTGCATAGGACACAGAGAAACTCATATACTGGTAGTCTAATTTAATAAAATACTTAGCAAATAAGTAAATATCCCCACCGTACAGTTTGTATTCTTATACTATTTCTTTCCCAAGCAAATGCATTGACCTTTTTATTGTCAGAGGAGGCGTTTTTTTTTTTTTACTCTAATTAAACTAGCATTACATGAGTTGTTCATATATCAAAAGACATTTCGAACAGGAGGGGTTATATTGTACATTGACTTCAATAACTCTTTCAATACTAGGGAAATTTTCTACAATGAATAAAAATAGACTATATTTCATTCATCCTAACTAGGTACAGATTTTCGTCCTTTTGCAGCTTCTTACCTTTATCTCAAATGTACAGTAGGTTAGGCCATGCTGTGGCCCTAAACCCTTTCCATTGAATCATATTCTTCATAGTGTCAATGTATTCTTGTAACTAAGCATTCAGACTGGAAAAATGGTAATTTTGGACCCCTTCTGAGTAGAGAGAGAGAAAGAGAGAGAGAGAGAGAGAGAAATGTCAATAATCCCCTTTTTTTCCGCATAAAATCCACATGCTTAAGCCTCAATCACATCTTTTCTTTTACCATGCCCAGGAATGGCATTCAGAGGGGAACCAGGAAAATCTCTACGATACGCAAGTTTATATACGAATTATACATAGTATGAGTAATTTTGTTTCATCTAATTTTCGACTTTATTTTGTCCTCCCGTTTGGCTATGAAGTGATTGACAACTGTGTGTGTGTGTGTGTGTGTGTGTGTGTGTGTGTGTGTGTGAGAGAGAGAGAGAGAGAGAGAGAGAGAGATTTTTTGCGTAGGTTTAAGAGTCAGTTCCACAAGGCCCAGTAGTCGTCTACATTCCAAATAACTAAATATGTCAACTTTTCATAGCTAACACCCACAGTCTATATTCAGTCCATAATAGGACTGTTCTCATACAGGACTAATGTACTGGTATTAGCGGGGGTACTTTTACGATATGTCGGTGGGTCTTCTGTTAGATCAGGAAAGTTTGTTTTTGTGAAATTCAGATCCTTAAACTGTTCCCTTTCCCAGCCGGAATTCGATCCTGGGTCCATTAGGACTTCAGGCCGCCTCTCTACCGATTCAGCCACAGCCTCCCCCATATATATTTTTCTGGTTATGTCTGCCTATCTATTTATCTATGTGTAATTTTTTTCCACATATGTCAGTTACTGTAACTGCATGGTGGTATGTTGTGGCGACCATCATCCACTCACTTGATGTGCTGCTGCCTCCTTCTTCCCTTACCTATATATATATATATATATATATATATATATATATATATATATATTCAGAAAGAGAGAGAGAGAGAGAGAGTACATTAGCTTGGCCATGTGGGGAAGATGGATGGAGAATGAGAGATTTACTAATAGAGTGCGAGTGAGGTGGAAGGGAGGATTGCTGGGGAGACCGAGGATGAGGTGTAGGGATGGGGTGGAGAAGTGTATGAGAGAGTGGGTGTGAGTTGGAGAGAGGGCAGCTGCATGAGAGATGACAGGGAGACGTGGAGGCGTTTCGTGTTTGGCCATGCCTTACGGGACTGGGACTTCTGGCGATAGATAGAGGCAGGGAGACATTTTCTTGGCTTGTGGAAGAGGCGGACAGACATTGCTGAGGACAGCAGTCGGTCAGCAGTCGGCTGGTTGCTTACTCTTGCCGTTTGAAGTGGCAAAAAATGTTGGAACCGAGATATGTGTAGATTCACCCATAAGACGATCGCACCTCTTGCCTACGGCCTCCGGTTTCACAAGGGCAATCTGGTCAGACGTCTTGAGTGTTTAGTCTGCATATGTGCGTTGTGACCGTATCGGGCCGTTGCGCACTTACTCCCGCGGAGGGCACTCGGGATTCTCCCTCGAATCTCATTCGTTTGCAGCATGGCATCAGCTGAATAGAAAAGATTGATTTAGGTTGACGTTTGTGCTACACGGGTTGGGCTTTAGTCATCTCTCAATCACACCAGAATGGCTGAATGAATGAGCAATCTGTTTACACAGTCGAATACGCAACATAACACCGATACCAGCTGTGCCAAATTATATTCCTACATCTAACATTCAAGTGTTGAAACTGTGGGCTGAAAATGACCAGTTGTCAGTAATGCATGACTTCCCCGTCCCCGTCAGTTGTTTCATTTACGCAGGCTTGGTCAATAGCTATGCATCTACTTACAGAAGTTTTTTGCACCATTGCACCTTTTGCAGTGTTAAATTTTGTTGAGGAGAACGTTTTTGTACAATATTTGATTGCTAAAATGGTGTCTGCTTTCCACGCCTCCCACTGCTCCCACAGCTGCTTCAACACCGGACAACCTACTCTCGACGCGTTCTGTTTAATGTAAAGCCAATAGGGACAATTTTTGGCTAAAATGCCCCTTTAGATAACTTCAGATGAGATATAGCAACCATTATGCCAAGTTTCTTAGCAATCCTTTTTCGAGTTTCGACTGTCCTACACACACAGCAGGACACACGGCTAGCATTACAGTATATATAGCAGATTTCGTCATTTTGCTTTTTATGAACCCTTTCCTTCTGATGATGGTGCTGGGACGCCTTCATGTCTTGGCACCGATATAGCCGGGTGGGTTCATTTCCTCCTCATGCAAGCTTCCCTCAGTCACTTCCCTATCCCCGAAAGGAGAATGGTGAAGTGTGAAATATCAGTTTAACCCTTGTAAGGTAACCCTACAACTCCATAACATGTCAGGTAATGCGGTGTCTGCCAGACCCTAATCTTTAGAAAATCACCAAAAATACTTACAACACATTTATTCAAACAGCCACTTGTACACAATTTCTGTAACCCTTTTTCTTCAATTCGGTGCAATATGTATGAAAATATACATGACGAAATATTGTAAGGAAAATTAAAATTAAAAACACTGACAAATTCTATACACCAGAAATTAGTGGCTGCCATACCAAAACTGATATGTTCCACCAGTTTTCTATCAATGCCTGCTGTAGGCCAATGGCCAATGTATCTTTAAGAAATAAGAGAAGCACATGTCATAATAAATAATTTTCGGTATGGAAGATATATATGGGGGAAAAAATCACAGGATAGGTAACCAGGGGTCCACTGGACCCCAAAGGCCCTTTAGCACGAAAATAGAGCCAGATCCCGAACTGACCCCACCACCTCCCTAAATAGTCTACTAGTCAGGAAGTTAGAGGGAAAACCAGATCCCAAGACCTTATAGTAATATATGAAAAACACCAAGAAAAATAGCTTGGAGTCCAATAGACCCCAGGTTACCTTAGGAGGGTTAAGACAGTTGTTCGCCAGATTCACGTATTAATTGCCTGTGGTGCAAATACTGATACTAATGCCCCCGGACGATTTTTTTTTACCTCTGGAGAGACTTTAAGAACTGGAGGGGTATACATGTAGTCTTCATGAATCTTTATTCGGAGAGGTCTGTCTTTAGGTTAATAAAATTGTCTGGAGGCAACATAACACGCACACACACACACACACACACACACACACACACACACACACACACACACACACACACACACACACAACATCGAATGAGAACTGTTTTCCAAGTGGCATAGGGGGCTTCGCAACACCTCTTCCTTAGCTATTAATTCCGCAGATTAAATTAAATGAGTTACTTGAGAGGAGCATGTGGAGTGACGTGGAGGGACAGGTTGACGAATGAAGAAGTGAAGGAACGCTGTGGGGTGGATGTGGATGTGGTTGAGAAGATTAGGAGAAATACACTGAGGTGGTTTGGACATGTGAAGAGAATGGAGAATGAAAGACTGACTAAGAGGGTGTATGTAGGTGAGGTGGAGGGAGGGAGAGGGAGAGGTAGACCGAGGATGAGGTGGAGGGATGGAGTTGAGAGGTATATGAGGGTGGGAGGGGTGAGTTGGGGGGAGGGTATTCAAATGGTGGGTGACAGAGCGACTTGGAGGCGTTTTGTCTGCGGCCACCCTTTGCGGGATTAGGGCGTCGGGCTATAGATAGATAGATAGATAGAAATTTCATTGTCTTCTTGTACTTTATTTGAATCTCAATCATCGACATAATTTGCATCAGTAACACCAGAGCTGATAGTGAGGCGTCATATGGAGAAAAAATCGTTATGAAGGAGGTGTTACCAACTCTCCAAACCCACTCTGAGTACGAGCCATAGTCAGACCTCTTGTGCATTATTGTTCTTATATTAGACAGTTTTGTTCTCATCTGGGTAGTATAACTCTTGAGGGTTCTCTGTTCCTTCTTCTCTTTATCTGCACCTATTTATATGTCTATCTCCCTGTATGTGCCTGTCTGTCTAACTATCTTTCTATTTTCCTTTCATCCTCGGTCTTTATCTGTATCTTTTTATAAATCTGTCTCCCCGTATGTGGTTCTCTCTCTCTCTCTCTCTCTCTCTCTCTCTCTCTCTCTCTCCAGTATATATATATATATATATATATATATATATATATATATATATATATATATATATAATATATATATATATATATATATTAGTGATGTATCGGATACCAAATTTTGGAGCTCCACGGAGGCGGAGGCGGAGCCGGATATCTATTTCTCATAAAATGCGGTTGCAGATAAAACTGCGGGGGTTAAGATATTAATTTTTGTTAACGCGGACACAATTGGGGATTATTTTTACCTCCATATCCGCGGTTGCAGACGCGGATTTCTTTTTACGCATATTACAGTACATTTATGCATTTAAAAAAAGAGAGAGACGAGAGACACAAAGAAGAAAGAAGCGAAAAATAAATTAAAGAGATATAATAAAAGAAGAGAAGAATGTACATCTTTTGATAAATTAATAACTTTAAAGAAATAACAAAACCCTTGTCATACTATGAAATAGTACTGGCTTTAGTCCAGGTATGCCTATATATTAACATAGCACGTGTAACTTTTGCGATAGATAGATAGATAGATAGATAGAGAGAGAGAGAGAGAGAGAGAGAGAGAGAGAGAGAAGAGCTAATATAGAAGAAAACAGAAAGAGTAAGAGAGACTGGTAGGTGAGAAGAACGGAGAGGAGAGTTGTGGATGAAAAGGAGAGAGAAAAAGAATTATGACAAAAAGGGAAAGGGGAAATATTGGATGGGTGGAGATCAGCAACCTCTGCGGTTCTTTGATGCGGTGGTGGATTATAATGCGGAGCTTTTATTATCTGAAAACGCGGTGGCGGATAATGATGCGGAGCTTTCGTTGTCTGAAGACGCGGACGCGGATAGTAATGCGGACATTATTTTCACTGCGGAGGCTTCGCGGAGGCGGAGGCGGATATCCGATACATCACTAATATATATATATATATGTGTGTGTGTGTGTGTGTGTGTATGTGTGTGTGTGTGTGTGTGTATATATATTATCTTCAGTCTCCCCCTCCCACTATCCCACCCTCCACCTCACTCACATAAACTTTCCCTGGTTAATCTCTCATTCCCCACCCCTCGCCACATGAACAAATAGGAAAGACATGTCAAAAAGTACGTAAGTTGACATTTTCCCCTTGCTTCAATCTCCATTCTTCTATATGGAGTGTGTTCGGGCACGTGAAATTTCCTAGTAACCAGATGTAAGGCGTACGGTTGCTGAATGATGAGAGAATCTCTCTCTCTCTCTCTCTCTCTCTCTCTCTCTCTCTCTCTCTCTCTCTCTCTCTTAACATAAATGGAAATAGTAGATACTGTTTGATTTTCAGGCAGAGTCTCATTGGTCCCACTCTCTTCGCTACATAGAACCTAATATATGGCCTGGATAGCACTAGTTACGAGCAAGCGAGCAAACGAAATTGACTGGTGGTACCTACTTCTTCCTTAGCCTTTATCATTCTTATTCTGTGCCTCCCCTCCTCTCTTCCTATTTCTCCCATCTTTCCTGTCACTTCACAGTGCTTTTCTTTCCCTTACAGATGGCTTTACATCGAGTGACAAGCCAAATGGTTTCATGTAAGCCAAGAAACCATTTACAACGCTGGGTGGTAACCATATAACCATACCATACTTGCTCCCTACGTGTCAACAAGTGGGTTGGTGGAGGGTTAGTGCCCCTCCCCGTAAAACAAATAACTCAAAATCCAATGACCATCCCTTACGGGATTATGGCATCTGGCAATAGATAGATAGATAGACATGGGCAGAAAATTACAATGAGCAGCCAGGTCTGACCCGGTCAATACCCGGCTTTCATGCTTTTCAGAACCTATTGTCTTCTTCCCTGTTAAAGCTAGAGCAATGATTTTTTCTCTATATGCTAGGTCGATTACGTCAATATTGGATTTATGATGCACAGTACCATTATCGGCCCATGACACCCTGCAGTTTGAAACACATACTATCTATCTATCTATCTATCTATTACCAGACGCCTTAATCCCTTATTCAGGGTGGCCACAAACAAATCGCCTCCACGTCACCCTGTCCCTCGCCATTTCACTGCCCTGCTCCCAATTCACACCACCCTCACTCACATACTTCTCCACTCCATCCCTCCATCCCATCCTTGGCCTTCCCCTCCCTCTCTCCCCCACCACCTCACTCACATAAACTCTCCTCGTCAGTCTCTTACTCTCCATCCTCTCCACATGGCCAAACCACCTCAGTGTGTTTCTCCTAACGCTTCTTATCACATCCACATCCTCACCACAACACTCCTTCACATCCTCATTTGTCAGTCTGCTTCTCCATGTGACTCCACAGGCTCTTCTCAAATAACTCATTTCCACTGCTCTCACTCTTGACTTCTGTCCCTCCAGCAACGTCCAAGCTTCACTTCCATACGTTAGAGTTGGTATCACAATACTGTCATGTAATAACTTTTTCACTTCCGTGCTCACTTCCCTATTTCTTATCACATCCTTCAAGGAACCAGCAACCTTTCTTCCTTGTTGTACCCTTTCAAACACTTCACCCTCCAAACTTACATCCTTATCCATCACACTACCCAAGTATTTAACCTGCCCCGTTCCGTCAACGTATGGGTACGTTGCAACGATTTGCATTTGCCAGTCCCGGTGACGTACCGGTACGTCGTGCAATTGCAAGGTCCCTAATTTGCACAATTTTCAATTTTTGCGCGTGATTTTTCGTATGTATACACGGGACACCTTCCTCTATTCCTCTACAAGATGCCAAGCAGGGACAATGCCTTACACCACATAACCTCCCCCCTCCCCCCCTCACGCCATTGTCTCGGCAATTCACCTGTTACCAGTGACCTGGCCAGTAAAGATATTCAGGGCCAGAGTGATTCCCCAATCAATGACAATGTGGAGGACAATGTTTACATAGCATTAGAAGAAGAAACAGCCAGAAATAATGATCAGGTAATGTGGCAAAAAAAAGGTCAGGTATGGTGATTAGTTAGTGAGTGAAACAATGCTTATAATGCCTTTATTACTGCTTGAAAACCAATATACTCTCATACTACATATACATTCGTACCAAGTAAATAAATAAATACCGTTTATGAGTGGATAAAATAGTTACCCTCCCATAGAACTCGTTTTCTTTGGTGCCAGCATGTTAGAAAACCCAGTCAGGTAAGGAGGAACTCCTACCTGGAGTGAGTATTTTAAACCTCAGGTGAGCAATTTCTCTATGAATTTTCGATGTTTCTCACCAAAAGCGAAGGTTTTAGCCAAAAAATTTTTTTTCAAAAATACCTCGGGACTGGGGGATGTTGGAGGTTCGGAAAACCTCGGGACGTGACGGGTTAAACGTACTCACACTTTCCATCTCCTCATCATCCAACTTCACTGTGCCTTCACTGACTTCACCTCTCTCGAAGACCATAACTTAACTCTTCCCTACATTCACCTTTTGATTCCGTTTCTTACACACTTTCCCAGACTCATCCACCAAGCTTTGCAGCTCCCCTTCGTCTTCACTTATCAACACAGTATCATCTGCAAACAACAGTACAGGGAGTTTCCAAACAATGCCTTCTCTCATTAGGGCCGCCCCAACATCCACTCCCCTACCTTGTACCTCTTTTATAACCCCATCCATGTACAGATTGAACAACCATGGAGACACGACACATCCCTGTTTCAACCCAACCTTCAGAGAGAAAAACTCACTCAGTTCACTGTCCACACGCACTGCAGCCTTAGCAACTTCATACATACTCATCACAGCATTCAACAACTTCCCACCTACTCCGTAAATTCTTAATACATTTCACATTCCTTGTCTATCCACCCTGTCATATGCTTTGTCCTAACCCATGAAGGCCACATACAACTTCTTTCCCCTCTCTAGAAACTTTTAAACTAAAGACCTAAGAATGAATATCTGATCTACACAACCTCTTCCCTTCCTAATGCCTCCCTGTTCTTCTCCAACTAATTCCTCTGGTATTTCCCTAATTCTGTCAATAAGTATCCTACCGTATACTTTTCCTATTACCGTACATTAAGAAGACAAATGCCCCTATGATTACCACATACTTCTTTTTCCCCTTTCTCTTTGTACAAGGGAATAATTATACTTGACTTCCAATCCTCCGGGACTCTACCTTCTTTCCAGACCAATTTGCACATCTTCCACATCCATTCTACTACTACCTCTCCCCGATGCTTCAGCATTTCACCACACACTTCATCATTTCCTGGTGCTTTCTCCATCTTGACTTTCTTCATTGCTTCCACAACTTCCATCCTACTGATTTCTTCCTGTCTTCTCACCTCCCTCCTTCTCCCAGCCATTCCCCAGCCACTTACACTCGCATTACTTTCATTCTTTATGTTCAACAATTCATTATAGTGTTCTCTCCATCTGCTCCCTTTTTCTCCCTTCTCAACTAATAATTTACCATTTTTATCTTTTACTCCCCTACTAACTTCATTGCCACCCTGCCTGACTCTCTTTACCTCTTTCCAGAACTTTTCCTTACATTCCCTCCACTTGACACTCAAATTCCTTCCAAATTCCTCATCCAGTCTCTCCTTACTCTCTCCTACTAATCTTTTCACCTCTCTCTTCCTTTCTACATATAACTCTCTCTTCCGTCTCTCAACTTCTTCCACACCCCTATTTCTCAACCATTCATTATATGCTTTGTTCTTTTGTGCCACAGCCTGTCTCACCTCTTCATTCCACCATGCTATTCCTTGCACCCCCTTTCGTCTTCTCTTCACCCCACACACCACCTCACATGCTGCACATATTTCTTCTGTGAATATCATGCACACACCTTCCACGTCCCCCATCTGCTCCAAATCGTATTTACCCAATCGTTCCTCCACTTCTCTCTTATATTCTGCCTTTTTCTCATCCTCTTGTAACCTTTCCACTCTCCTCGCATCTACTTCTTCATCCCATCCTTCCCTTCTTCTATTTCTCCATTTTACTTGGACCACTCCCCCAACCTCTATATGCTCTTGCATCCATTACATATCTTCGCATCCTTTCATCCACACACACATAATCAATCATTCCCTTCCTTTCATTCAGTTCACCATCCACCCTTCTCACTCGTCATGTATACCTGTGGATCATTTTGTGCCTGAAGAGGGTATTGGCTATCACCAACCCCCTCCCATCACAAATGTCCACTAAAGCACTGCCATTCTCATCTGTCTCAGCAGGCACACTCCTGTCACCAACTACTCCATCCAAAGCAGGAGAAAACGGCCCCAGTAGAAAAAGGCCCTCACCAAAACGGCCCCACTCAAACCAAAACGGCCCCACCCTATGACCAAAACTGACCCACCCTATGACCAAAACGGCTCCACTCTATGACCCACATTTACATTGGCATACTGTACAATATTGTGAGCAAAAATCCAATTTGATCTCACAGATATGATCTGCTGTTTTTTGAGTCATAACATTATTCCCAACATACTAGGTTAGGTTAGGTTAGGTTAGATTTTGGTTTAACCTGCCCTGTGCCGGCTATTTTTAGCCCTATGGGTCACCCCAGTGCCGGCCATTTTTCGACCTTTTTTTGTGGGGTGGTGCTAAAATGATAGATTTTTGATGTGCAAACAACGAATTTCGCCATTAAAATGCTCACCGAGGCTCGGAAATTTGTTTTATTGAGTCCTGCACACTCGTGTACAGGTATAGCCACCCTCACGCTCACCACATACGTGAGAGAAAGCCGTTTTCTATGTAAGGTATACTCAGGTATTTATGCTGGGAAGGTATAGCAATATTCAATACACTTCTCTGATTGCTAATTACTTCAGCATCTATCACAATTTGCTTGTCTTTCTCACTGTGAAAGCACTATCTTACAGTTACTTGAAGATAGGTACAACCTGACATCATTACGTACATTCCTGGCACTTACAAGAAGGTATTTACAACTTGGCTTCACTATATTGTCTTTACACTTACACGAAAATATTTACAACTTACACTTACATGAAAATATGTACAAAATGCCTTCACAATGTACAACACTGGGTGAGGCACACAGGCAGAGTGAGGCAGAGCGAGCGTAAGGGGGGGAGCGAGTGAGTGTATGGCCTTGACAGCCTGGGAGATGGTAGGGGAACAGTTACCGTACATGCCTGCCAATTTTTACCCGCGAATCTTGAAAAATGCGGTCACAGTGAAGTTTATTATTTTAAACCGTTTTAAAATGGCACTGGCCACAGAATTATGTCAGACTGTTTTTAAACGGCACTGGCACGCGGCGTGTTAAGTGGCAATACTGCAGTATGCACAAAATACGAATACAAGGAGAGGTCATAGGGTGTGTTCGTTTTGGTTTAAGTGGGGCCGTTTTGGTGAAGGCCATTTCTAACTGGGGCCGTTTTCTCTCAAAACCACTCCATCCACCTTCACATTCCCTACTTTACCATTCATATCACCAATCAAAAACACTCTCTCCTTCCTTTCAAACTTTTCCATGCACACTTCCACATTTGTCCTGAACTCTTCTGTCACTCTACTTTCAGGATCTTGCATTGGTGCATACATGCACACAATTGCCCACATTTGTAGTCCAACTTTCAGTGTTACCCACACAATCCTTGAGCCAACTGATCCATACTCTCTTATATTCTCCTTCCATCTGTTACTCACAGGAATACCCACTACTTCTTTTGCCCTCTCCTTCTCACCTACTCCTACACATATACTCCATCCATACTCCCATTCTCTCACACTCTCGCCTCCACTTTTAATTTCAGTTAATCCACATACATCCACTTTTGCACCCTCAAGCACCGGGACAATCTCTCTCTCTTTCACCTCATCATTTGTACATCTTACATTCCACGTCGCCATCCGTATCATGTCCTTTGTTCGGTCCTTAGTCGTCATCTTTTGGTCAGTCCTGGTCCGAGGCTTCTTGTTCATATTTTTAGTTAGTTGTTTTCCAGGGAGGGGCACTAACCCTCCACCAACCCACTTGCTGTCACTTAGGGAACACGTGTCGTAAATGATTTCCTGGTTTACAGGACATCACTTGGCTTGTCACTCGATGTAGAGCTACCCTAAAACCAGTGTACCACTACATTATGTGGGTGGATGACGGGCACCCCCACCTACCACCACATACGTATATATAAAAATATATATATATATATATATATATATATATATATATATATATATATATATATATATATATATTAGATAGATAGATGGATAGGTAGATGGATAGGTAGATGGATAGATAGATAGATAGATAGATAGACAGATAGGTACATAGATAATAAAAGATTTTGCATGTTTCATTTGTGTGTAACACTACGCTTGGGAATTTAACTTTTTTGCCAAGCATTTTTTGGATCATAAACTTAATCATACCGTTATTAAACTTATGTCAGGAGACGTAGCACAGGCTATATTTTCACGTGGATGCCTCAGTAATAAGATCAGACACTAAACAAACAACATTTCGATGAGCAGAAATCAAAACCGCGATTCAGTGCTAACTTACCACTCTTCCTATGTTTCTGCTAATTGATGTATGTGCCTAAATATGTTCGGAGAGAAAGAAATTGCCAGAGCAAGCTGCAATAGAAAAAATATGATAAACCCAATAGTCTGGGAGCTACAAGTGTTTTTAAAAAGTTGTGTGTGAAATGCTTGTACACAGTCCTCTCAGCTGCTTTTCACCTACACATTTTTTAAAACCTGCTTTATATTGCAGATCATAAAGTGCAACACTCCATACACAGCATAAAGAATATTAGAAGAATCTATCATAACTTGAACTGGAGGAAATTTGTATTAATAATGTCACTGAGAACCACTTCCCTCACTCGTTCGCTCATTTAACTCACATTGTGCCAGCTATTTTTACCTCTATGGGTCACCCCAGTGGTGGCCATTTTTCGACCAGTTATTTTTTTGGCTAAAATGATAGATTTTTGATGTGGAAACAACGAATGTCGCCATTAAAATGCTCACCGAGGCTCGGAAATTAGTTTTATTGAGTCCTGCACACTCATATACAGGTATAGCCACTCTCACGCTCACCACATACGTGAGAAAGCCGTTTTCTATGTAAGGTATACTCAGGTATCTATGCTGGGAATGTATAGCAATGTTTAGTACACTTTTCTGATAACTTATGACTTCAGCATCTATCACAATTTGCGTGTCTTTCTCACCGTGAAAGCATTATCTTATTTTACTTGAAGTTAGGTACAACCTGACTTCTTTATGTACATTCCTGACACTTACAAGAAGATATTTACAAATTGACTTCACTATATAGTACTTACACTTACAAGAAAATATTTACAACTTACACTTACATGAAAATATTTACAAAATGCCTTCACTATGTACAGCACTGGGTGAGGCACACAGGCAGAGTGGGGCAGAGCGAGCGTGAGGGGGGGAGCGAGTGAGTGTATGGCCTTGACAGCCTGGGGGATGGTAGAGGAACAGTTACCTTACATGCCTGCCAATTTTTACCCGCGAATCTTGAAAAATGCGGTCACAGTGAAGTTTTTATTTTAAACTGTTTTAAAATGGTGCTGGCACTGGCCGCGGAATTATGTCAGACCGTTATAAAATGGCACTGGTACGTGGCGGGTTAAATGTGTTTTCATGCTTCATACTGGTGAAGCCTATTCCATCCCTTCTGAGAAGAGAAAAGTCATAAACTTTTGAAAGTTTGTAGCTGATTAGTTGTCTGATTGCATTCATTATTAATAATGAATAATTTTTATTTCAAGGGTTTCAATAACCGTTTCTGACGATAATATTGCTCAAATTATCTATCTATCTATCTATCTACACACAGACACACACACACACACACACACACACACACATATATATATATATATATATATATATATATATATATATCAGCCGTGGCTCGGTGGGTTAGAGCGCTCCGCTCTGACCAAAGGGTCGGAGGATCAAATCCACCCAAGGGTCATTGGTAGACATCAGGAAGGGCATCCGGTCATAAAATGCTACACACTCCAGTCCAAAAGTCCTCTTCCCAGGGGCAACGCCTTAGCCCTTCAGGGATACCTGGCGTAAAACCACATTATTATTATTTTTTTTTTATATACATATATATACAGAAACGAAGCCATGCAAATTTATCAGACTGCCTAGATACGTTTGTAATTTCCAGTTCTGGCAAAGCGACACAGGGTCGAAATAATGTAGCATAAATTTCCTTAACATGGAAAAAAAATATCAAGGAACTCGTAAAATTTTGTTCGAAAGTGCTGATCTGACATATCGGAAAATTGTTCATATATATAGACCATTTAATAGACTTTGTAAGGCCTCACTTTCTAATTAATCTCTGCAAATACAGAAACTGACTATAGAAATAAATAAATAAATAGATAGATAGATAGATCTGTTTTTTGAGCAACCTTGTAGTCAGAAACGGTTAGTGTAGCCCATAAAATATATAAAAAAAAATATTTAATACATCATTAATAACGAATGCACTCTGACAACCAATCAGCTGCCTTCTTGCAAATGCTTAAGACTCTTAACTTCTCAGAAGAGATCGAATGAGCTGTAGTAACAGTTGCAGTCCCACGCTCATCTGAAAATGAACCCATCAGACTGCACACCGATGCTGACCTTCTGCAATACATCCCCTTCCATTCACGGGATAGGGAGGGAGTTGAGGGACGCTGACTGAATCCGACCAGCTATATAGGTGCCACCACTTGAGGCCGTCTCTATCCAGCACCTGTTTTGCACAGCGAGGGTATTTTGATTGGTCTTAGTGTTATATTTGAATGGTTATAATATTATACCCATTTCACCTAAACTTGGCCTAGATTTTCGTTGTTTTGTAGCTAGCTAGTTTCAGTTGTTTGAGTACAAAGCAAAAAGGAGCAATGTTACGGCTCTTGTTTTTCCCCAAAGCCTTCTTCCTAATTAGCATCATTCCGTATTCTTGTATTAATTTAATCATCAGCGCTCAAGATGGATAGATGGCAATATAAAGTCAGGTTAGAGTAAAAAGGACTATAATTAATCCTGTTTATCGGACGTCCTACTACGTTTAGATAAGCTTTTGAAACTTCTTCTTGTGTCACTTTCGAGTAAAAATAATGTATCAACATGTGTCCAGGTCTAAATCATTAAGGAATTACAATTACTGATGACCTATGAGTAAAAATTCTACACAGGACCACCACCTAAATTTTCTCAATAATTTCGTGGGACGCCCGGTATGCTATTTTCCCTCTTATCCCCCAAATACAGAGTAGTCCTTATGTAGCACTGTATTAGAAACTTGCATGGCGTTATGGGTTGTGGGGGCGGGTCAGTTTAGTGAAGTGAGGGTGTCGCAGTGGGATAGTCTTGTGGCGTGGCTGAGAGTGTCGCAGTGGGAGTAGGAAATGAATGAACGATGTAAGACAGACATTTATAATGCTGAGTGACTCCTTCCAACGACACACTAGAAATCGTGTGGTGGAGTGGAAGTGGCGAGTTAAGTATCAATCATCCTGTGTTTGCCCTTGCAGGTTGGTTAAGTATCGATTTGTGTTCATTCTATATTTCACTTCCTCACCATGTAGTCTTCTCTGTCCCCTTCTTTATCTCAGGCTTGGTGGCAGCTCCACTGTATTGTTGGTGATTTCTCTGTGAGTTACGCCAGCGCTGTGGAATAGATAGATATATAAGTATGTAGAAAGGTGGCGAGAGAAATAGACAAAGATGTACTGTATAAACAAAATAATTATGATGGCAATAAACAAGGATGAATAATAGAAAGATGGCGAGAGAAATGTAAAGAAGTACATAAAATTATGGTAAGAGTAATAGGCAATTATTGGAAAATAAACAAAAAGATGGAAGGAGTAATCGCAAAAGATGGATAAAGAGAACAATGGCGATAGTAAGAGACAAAGATAGACAATACTCGTTAACAGAAAGACAAAGAAACAGAAAGACAGTGGGTAACAGACAATGTGAGAGAAACAGATAGAAAGAATGTAAGAATAATATAAAAAGATAAAGAAATAGGAAGATGGTGAGAGTATTAAAGAAAGATAGAGAAATGAAATAATGTAAGAAAAACGGCGAGAACGATGAAAGACACACACAAGAACAAAGCCATAGTTCCCAACAGAAGGGTCGCTTTCTTCTCGTGCTGGGAGTGCATTAAGGGCAACAGTGATTGATGTTATAAGGAAACACTGGATAACGTAATGCAATAGATACCGGCGTGATGTATACTGTGAATGTTGGCTCAGCTGCCCACACCCACACCAACACCCACACATTCACTGAGGCGGCCAGGAAGTGGGGATGCGAAGTAAGATAGGAGAGGAGGAGGATAAGAGTAGGAGAACTGGGGGCAGCAATGGAAGAGATGAGAGGGTGATGAAAGACGAAGGAAATCAAATAGGAAAGATTTTACTTACTTTCAAAGAGACGTCACGTTGTTGATTATTTCTTCTTATATCATAATGTTTTCCCTTTCTTGCTCACTGGATCTTATCTGCAAGTGGGAAAAAAAATGACGGGATGATGATGATGATGATGATGATCATGATGCCTTTCGCCACGTATATCCAACGCCTACACTCGTAAGTATTCGCTTAAACAGAATAAAATAGTCTTTGCATTAACTAGGTATACAATCTAAGGCAAAGAGGTACTGTTGCAACACCTGAATATAAAACACCTCGCCACCATAAGATAACTGAGTTCTAATTTTTAATTTCTTTCATAAAATTACATACAGTATATACATACATACATACATATCTGCATTCCTCTCGGTATTTCTTGTATCTACCTGTATCTCTATCTACCTATTAATATCTATTTATTTATTTTTATTTATTTATTTAAAGTGTCCGTGCGTGGATGTATGTACTGTACATATATGCAGTATATAAGTAATTCCATACAGTACATATCACAAGTGCTTTTGTGCACTCACATCAGCAGGGGAGAACTTGAATACAGAAAAGCGCTTTGGATATATTATGTTCGCGTCTGTCCTGCGGATACCAGTATATCTATGATTCATGTATACATGAGTGAATTATTTTAAATCAATCTATCCGTCTATTAATCGATCATTATATCTATCTCCTATATTCCTTTATCTCTTTGGTTACAGTAATATTATGTAACCTGAGTAAAACAATATGTTGTAAATTGGATTGTGATTCAATGTTCTTTAATCTCGATCAAAATTTTGATCTTTAGTTTTTATTCTTGCGGAATAATAATAATAATAATAATAATAATAATATAATAATAATAATAATAATAGTAATAGTCGGTAGTGAGACTTGGGCAATAAAGAAAGAGGATATTCACAGGCTCAAACGTACAGAAATGACAATGATTAGGTGGATGTGCAGTGTGAACCTGCGTGCAAGGCCTGGGGGGACTGGGTTTACGATGGAAGATGGGACTGGAGTGTTTTGGTGTTGTGATGAGGAGAGGGAGATTGAAATGGTTTGGGCATGTGGAGAGGATGGGGGATGATAATTGGGTGCAGGTGAGAAGTGTTAATATTGGGGGTGGGGTTGCGAGGGGTAGACCGAGAAAGACGTGGGATGAGGTCATTAAGTGTGACCTCAGGGTTAAGGGACTGAACAGGGAGGCTGCCATGGATCGTGCAGGATAGAGAGCCGCCATTAGGTGACCAAGGCCGACGCATGCAAGCAAGTTGGATCCTTCAAACGCGAAAGGATACGAAACGAAACGACTAATAATAATAATAGTAATAATAATAATAATAATAATAATTATTATTATTATTATTGTTATTATTATTATTATTATTATTATTATTATTATTATTATTATTTGGAATTTGGAAGGAATTTGAGTGTAAAGTGGAGGGACTGTAAGAAAATATTCTGGAGAGAAGTGAAAAGAGTAAGACAGGGTGGAAGTGAAGTTAGCAGGGGAGTGAAAGATAAAAATGGTAGATTACTAGTGGAGAAGGGAGAAAAAGTGAGCAGATGGAGAGAACACTTTAAGGAATTGTTGAACGTAGAGGATGGAAGTAATGCGAGTATAAGTGGCTGGGGAATGGCTGGGAGAAGGAGGGAGGTGAGAAGACAGGAAGAAATCAGTAGGATAGAAGCTGTGGAAGCAATGAAGAAAGTTAAATCGGGGAAAGCCCCAGGAATTGATGGAGTGCGTGGTGAAATGCTGAAGCATGGGGGAGAGATAGTACTAGAATGGATGTGGAAGATGTGCAGATTGGCCTGGGAGGAAGGTACAGTCCGGGAGGATTGGAAGTCAGGTATAATTATTCCCTTGTACAAACAAAAAGGGGAAAAAGAAGTGTGTGGTAATCATAGGGGCATTTGTCTTCTTAGTATAATAGGAAAAGTGTATGGTAGGATACTTATAGACAGAGTTAGAGAAAGAACAGAGAAATTAGTTGGAGAAGAACAGGGAGGCTTTAGGAAGGGAAGAGGTTGTGTAGATCAGATATTCATTCTTAGATCTTTAGTGGAAAAGTTTCTAGAGAAGGGAAAGAAGTTGTATGCGGCTTTCATGGATTTGGAGAAAGCATATGACAGGGTGGATAGACAAGGATTGTGGAAAGTGTTAAGAATATATGGAGTAGATGGGAAGTTGTTGAATGCTGCGAAGAGTATGTACGATGGTGCGAAGGCTGCAGTGCGTGTGGATGGTGAACTAAGTGAATTTTTCTCTTTGAAAGTTGGTTTGAAACAGGGATGTGTCATGTCTCCATGGCTGTTCAATCTGTACATGGATGGGGTAATAAAAGAGGTACAAGGTAGGGTAGTGGATGTTGGAGTGGCCCTGGTGAGAGAGGATAGTGTTTGGAAACTCCCTGTACTGTTGTTTGCAGATGATACTGTGTTGTTGAGTGAAGACGAAGGGGAGCTGCAAGGCTTGGTGGATGAGTTTGAGAGAGTGTGTAAAAAACGGAACCTAAAGGTGAATGTAGGGAAGAGTAAAGTGATGGTCTTTGAGAGAGGTGAAGTTAGTGAATGTACAGCGAGGTTGGATGGTGAGGAATTGGAAAATGTGAGTACGTTTAAGTATTTGGGTAGTGTGATGAGTATGGATGGAGGTTTGGAGGGTGAAGTGCTTGAAAGGGTACAGCAGGGAAGAAAGGTTGCTGGTTCCTTGAAAGCAGTGATAAGAAACAGGGAAGTTGTCACGGGGTTTTTATAATATCACGGTAATTTTGATATAAATAGTTAAATGTTATTTAAATTGATAATAATATTCAATAATATTGAAAAGCAGAGACAATGATTGTCTTGCTACATCAAGCAACGATTACTTTACGCTGACTTGCTACGATTCTCTAAGATCGAGAATTTATAAACTTTCTCAACAGTACACAGCAGAGACTAATTACTCACAATTGCTGAATTACTGTACTGTTAGCCTCTGGAGAAAGTTACTTCACCCCTGACAATAAATAACTAATATTAATAATAATAACATCAGGTTCTTGCTGATGCATTAACTCCTGGCACAACGGATTTTAAGTTAATACAACAAGACTGGTCTAAGTACCAGTTATGAAAGCAAACGTTTATGCCAGATAGGAGCTATATGGAAAATAAGATTAATTTGGATTAAATGAAACAAGATTTTACTTTACATTGAGCTCAAGAAAGAAACTGTTAAATTTATTGATTACAAAAAATAAATTTAACGTTACAATTCAAATCAAATTAAATGAGACGCACTCACTCACTCACGCAATAGCTAAATACTTACGCCTAGGAAAAAACACCTTAACTAAACTCTTATGACTACAAAATACAAAAAGGAAATACTAGTCAATGAATGCTGCGTATCACCCAAGCTGAACTAAAGGTGGGAGTACTGAAGAACTGTGGAGTTTGGGTACTAGCTGACCTCACACTGCTGACACAGAACCTCTCTCCGTCGCAGCAACAACTGGACTGCCCAAGTCGTGGGAAAGAAAAGCGGAGCACTCGGCCGCATTTTCTAACGGTCGAATGAGCAGGGGCGAACAATAAAAAAAACAATAGTATCGCTCAGTACAGCACTTAGTGACATGCATTAAATCGGTCACTTTTGAAAACGGTGACGAATGTTTTGAAAAGTATACTCCGAAATGGAGAGAGAAACGGTTAACTGAGCGATACACAGTGAGTTTTCCACTAATAGTTCGTGGCTTCTCACAAAAGGGAAATGTAGCGAATTGATTCGTGACATTACGCCCCTACAAAATTAAATTTTTTCCTTATGGGAAAAAATTTGTGGATATATATATATATGTATACATCCTAAGTCATTCACACAAGATTCACACTGTGGTGTGTGTGCTATCCTGCTACAGGAGAAAGTCGCAGTCGCCAGTGAGCGAAAAAAAACCTCGTATTTACGTTAATAGAAGCAAGCTTGAGGGAAAAACTCCGTGACGACGGTGAAAATCCTGTACTCAGGTCAAACTGAGCGAAAAGTCGCTACATTTACACTGACAACTAATTGTTGTGTAGTGTGATGTATGTAATACACGGTGTAGGTGTGACAGTTGTAGTGTAACTGTACCTATGTGTAAAATGACACAGTAAATAATATGGCAACGACGAAGGCAGAGGAGAAGAGGCGGCAGCGTGCGGCAGACGATCAGCTGGCCCGCACAGCAAAACTGCTACACCCATTGCTGAACCTGCAAAACCAATTGAGGTGGAGCATCAAAAGTGTCAATGAGACAAAATTTTATTATGTTACAATTACTCTCTGCCTAGCAGTCAGTGCTACGACGTACATTCGAGGTCGCCATTAATTATAGCACACAATTATGGTCGGCAAGTTGAGAATCTTTGTGCAAACTCGGGTCTTCCATAGCCTCGAACTGCACACGGGTCCTCAACCTGTGCCTTAACCTACAGTACTTATATTAATATCGGGAAGCTGAGAATCCTTGTGCAAACTTGGGTCTTCCATAGCCTCAAGTCGCCTCTGCGGAGTTCTCTCTCGAACTTCCCCCTTAACCTACAGTACTTATATTAGTACCGAGAAGCTGAGAATCCTTATGCAAACTTGGGTCTTCCATAGCCTCAAGTCGCCTCTCAACTTCCCCCTTAACTTACGGTACATAATATGTATGTACAGGCCCTGGACATAATGTGTCCTGTGGGGCCAAGGGGCGAGACGTCAGGTCTGCACCCACTTCACCACTACCCTGTCTCTCAATTGTCTCAGAGATTTCGGGTGTGGTTACAAATGGCACAGGAAGGGCATGTCCCTGATTAGTGGTGATACTTTGGCACACACTGCAGGAACGGACAAAACTATCTGTGTCCCGTCCCATCCCTGGCCAGAAAAAGTCAGCTCGGATACGGCCCTGGGTCTTCCTTTTGCCCATGTGACCTCCTGAGGCTGAACAATGACCCCATTGTAACACTGCTAGGCGGTACTTGGTGGGAACGACAAACTGCAGTCGAACCTCGCCCTCGGGTGTTCGTGACTCACGGTAGAGCCGTCCTTGTTTACGAAGGAACTTGGCTCGACCTCCCCGTGAATACTTTATCACTCGACCCTTTTGTTTGTTCCGCACGGTAGCAAGTGTCGGGTCAGAATGTTGTTCTTGCACAACAAGTTGACTACACGTCAGATCTTGCGGCGATTCAATGATCACTGGGGTGACACAGTCTGGAGCCTCAGTCATGGCTCGTGTTACCGCAGCAGCCGAAGTCTGAGTAGCATCATCGGAGCAACTATCCTTGACTCCATTAATATTGCCTAGTATAAAGTCAAATAGAGGCTCTGGCATGACAACCGCAAGTGTCGTACCAGTATAAAATGGAGATGCCACCTGGATACATGCCTCAGGGAACAATCTCACTGATCCATCAATAAGCTTTGCATGGATCTGTCGACCTGCATACTGCTCAGGCCGAACTAAACTCTGCTTAACAGAGCAACCTGAGGAACCATTGTCTCTCAGGACCTTCACAGGAATGCCTCCCACAAACCCTGGCTGAACAAGGAAGGTACTGTCACCTGTGGAAGGGCCTGTGGAGGAAGCAGCTAGCCACTCATGAGGCTGCTGAATTGATGTGGCAAACATTGTGCCTTGTGAATTATATGGAGATGGAACATTGGCCATCTGTGGAGGGGGGTTCACTGTCACTGTGGGACTAGTGAACTGTGGGGAAGTACCCACACTGGTAGGGACGTGACCACCGTGCTGCTGCTGAGGAATGAAGGCTGCATTCGCTTCCTGCCTCTTTTGAGCTGGTGGTAAAAAAGTTTGTCCCGACGGTCGGTTGCGTGGCTGATACTGCTGCTGGTTAGGGTACCTGTTGTACCGCTTCCAAGCAGGCTGCTGTGTATTTTGCCCCTGGTCCTTCTGTGGTTTTGGACCTTGGCCATTACTCTGAGAACGGCCTTGGTGCTGGGATTCAGTCTGAGACGGCTTCCCAGACTTGGCAGTATCTTTTCTGCTCCAGGTGTTTTGCTTACGAGTTTGATACCCGTATGCAGTAAAGAATGCGTCAGCCTTCTCTGCCATTTGGCTGGCATCTTTCACCTGGCAGATCTTAAGCTGTGCTATGAGCTCAGCAGGCCACGACCTCTCTAGCTGTGTACGCAGCATAAGGTCAATTATCCCCTCATGCGTGGAAGGAGTTTCATCTTTCTCCATCCACTCATTTAAGTAAGCTGTGAGACGATCAAGGAACTGAACAGCTGTCTCCTTGTCTTGGAGACGAGCTCGCATGAACTGAACTTTGGCGTCGTCTACTGTGAGACCATACGCCTTAATGAGTGCAGCTTTCATCATCTCATATGTGAGATTGTCTCCACGAATTCTGTGGAGAATATCGAGGGCAGGGCCCTCAAATAGGCTAAGAAACTGAAGCCGCTTAGCTGCCTCATCCAGTTGATACATGTCTGCCATGTCCTCAAAACGAGCTATGTTCGGCCCGATTCGCTCGCTTTCCTTGTATGAAGGAAGCTTGATGCGTGGGGTCGCCAGGACATGTGCAGGGAGAACGCTCGTGGAGCTTGGACCAACTGCACCAGACGTGTCTGAAGCCAAGGAATCTCGCTTGAGCTTCATCATTTCATATTCGTGTTTTTCACGTGCTTCTCGCTCGGCACGTTCATGCTCTCGTTCTCTGTCTCGTTGTTCACGCTCGTATTCGCGCTGTTCTCGCTCTTTTTCTAAGTCGAGTTCGCGCTGTTTTTGCTCGTACTCGCGCTCCTTTTCACGCTGCTCTTGTTCATATGCACGCTCTCTTTCACGTTGTTTGCGCTGTTCTCGCTCGTATTCGCGCTTAATCTTACGCTCTTCACGGGCATCATTCTCGCGCTGCTGCTCCTGATTATGCCGTGAGAGTATATACTCTTTAATTTCGGTTGGGTCCGAAAGACCCATTTCTTTGGCTTCCTGTAAAAATTCAGTAGCAGCCATGGCGCTAATTTATTAAGCAACCCGAAATTGGGTACTAACTTCTTAGCGACGTATACTAATAAACACAAGAAAAGAGTACAGACACAAGCTAGTGGTGACCAGTCTTATCTAGTTAACTGGCAAAGAATAAATCAAAAATGTAAATGACTGGGAAGACTCAATAATAAACACAATGGGTACGGCGACTTCCCAGGAGCGAATAAAATCGTCTGGCGTTACCAAAAATAAACTAGAGTTAAGTATTCTATTGATTAATAAAGCAAAATTCACTTGCTAAATTTACGGTAAACACCAGTAAACTTGTGCCTATAAACTTTAATTATAAATACCTAAATATGAATGAGTGAGCACCATCTCGTGAATAGCTTTAGAGCTAGGAGTTAATATCCTGGCGAGGTCGCCAATTGTCACGGGGTTTTTATAATATCACGGTAATTTTGATATAAATAATTAAATGTTATTTAAATTGATAATAATATTCAATAATACTGAAGAGCAGAGACAATGATTGTCTTGCTACATCAAGCAACGATTACTTTACGCTGACTTGCTACGATTCTCTAAGATCGAGAATTTATAAACTTTCTCAACAGCACACAGCAGAGACTAATTACTCACAATTGCTGAATTAC
Source organism: Coenobita brevimanus (assembly GCF_032717465.1). NCBI lineage: Eukaryota > Metazoa > Arthropoda > Malacostraca > Decapoda > Coenobitidae > Coenobita > Coenobita brevimanus. Next base: position 8,527,678 of record NC_136961.1, read on the forward strand.
TGTACTGTTAGCCTCTGGAGAAAGTTACTTCACCCCTGACAATAAATAACTAATACTAATAATAATAACATCAGGTTCTTGCTGATGCATTAACTCCTGGCACAACGGATTTTAAGTTAATACAACAAGACTGGTCTAAGTACCAGTTATGAAAGCAAACGTTTATGCCAGATAGGAGCTATATGGAAAATAAGATTAATTTGGATTAAATGAAACAAGATTTTACTTTACATTGAGCTCAAGAAAGGAACTGTTAAATTTATTGATTACAAAAAATAAATTTAACGTTACAATTCAAATCAAATTAAATGAGACGCACTCACTCACTCACGCAATAGCTAAATACTTACGCCTAGGAAAAAACACCTTAACTAAACTCTTATGACTACAAAATACAAAAAGGAAATACTAGTCAATGAATGCTGCGTATC
>NC_136961.1:8535608-8560608 GCF_032717465.1 Coenobita brevimanus
CTGTCCCCTGCCTGTTTTATAAATTATTCTACGTTAATGGACTGAAGTAGTAAATATAATCCGCTAAATGGAAACACTAACCATTACTGTAAAATACGTCCGTGGGCAGAAGTGATTAATTAAATCAACTGGATAGGAAGACTAATCCAACATATATATATATATATATATATATATATATATATATATATATATATATATATATATATATATATATATATATATATATATATATATATATATATGTGTGTGTGTGTGTGTGTGTGTCCGACTCTGGGCATAGGCTTCACAGCCTGCTCCCAAGGCCCAGTAGTCCTCCTACATATCATACACCTTTGCATGTCACCACTTCGGCGCTAACACCCACCGTCCATATTGAATACGTGATAGGACTGTCTCATACAGGACTGGTGTATTGGTATTAGCAGGGGTAGTTTTACGACATGTCTGCGGGTCTTCTGGTAGATCGGTAAAGTCTGCTCTACATGAAATTCAAATCCTGAAACTGTTCCCTGCCCCAGCGGGGATTTGAATCTGGGTCCGGTAGGACCGCAGACCACCTCCCTATCGATAAATGTGGTTAGTGAAATCGGTTGAACCAGAAGACTTTATCAATAAATTACGTTACCGGATTGAAATAGTTCAGAAAAATGATTGAAGGCACAAAGAGCACCAGTAAAACATTAATTGACTGAAGTAGTACACAGAATCGGTTAGAGACAGCAAGAATAAACCAAGGAAATACGTTATTAGATGAAGGCTTTTATCAGAATCGTCTGCAGTGCCTACAATTCTGCTCCCATCCCCTTAACCCTTATCATAAAAAGTCGCTGTACAGTTTTAGTACTGAATGTAGAAAAAGTATTTACTTTTTAACATAAGCGATTATATTCAGCTGAGAGCGAATCACCGCAACCTGAACATTTATATTGGTATCTTTAATCCCTTCATTACCGTGACAGCGCTGGCACTGTGTACCGGCTAACGTCAGATTATTATACTTAGGTTAGAGCGATTAGAGGAGCCTGATGGCGTTAATAATGGTATTTACTAACCCTCTCATTGTAGAGACAGCTCAAATTACTTATTGTAGCAAGGAACGAGACGATAGCGTAAATATCGGTATTATTAACCCTGTCATGATTGGAACAAATCTAATATTCTATCTCAGCCAATATCAAACAAGTTTCATTCACCTGAGAGTGAGTATAGGAGCCTGGGTGTTACTACTGGCTCCATTAACCCCTTCATGGTCCGACCAACAGAACGTCAGATGATTTTTTTCAGTTAAGTGTGAGTCACAGGAGCCTAATGATTAACACTGGTACCAGTCACCCTCTCATGATCGGGACAAGTTAACACTATTCCAGTTAAGGTCAGATCGTAGAGAATTAATACTGGTACCATTCCCCCTCCCACAGGAGGAACAATACTAGTAATCTAGTACAGAAACACCAGACGATTTGATTTAGCTGAGTGTGAGTCATAGAAGCCTAAAAATGAATACGGTCAATGTCATTCCTCTCATGATCGGGACAGCTCAAATATTCTATTCTAGCTAACAACAAACTCTTATTTACTGAGTGAATTTTAGGACCATCTTGCAAAATCCTAGTACCATTAACCCTTTCATGATGGGGAGAACATCAGTATTTTATACCACACAACGTCGGACGATAGTGTTAATATTGGTACCATCAACCCTTTCACGGCCGGACCAACTCTAAGTATGCTAATACCAGCAAACAGTAAATTATTTTATTTAGGTCAGAGGGAATCATAGCAGCCCAATAGTTAATACTTTCACCATGAACTCATTCATGGTCGGGGCAGCTTTAGTGTTCTGTTTACGAGCGAGGGCAAGGACCTCTTCAAGTATTGGCATTTTCTCACATGTGAGCAACCCGTTCTGGCCTAACCTGGCCTGGGCCTACCATAACGCTTTGGAAGAAATTTATAATGATCTCAGCAACCACAGGGCCGATCACTGCGTGGTTTGCACCATATAACAGCCCCAGTCTTTAAGATTTGTTTTTGACAGGTTTCATCACAATCCGGCGGTGCACGTGACACGTGACACTCGCCAAGTGCTGCGTGTCGAAAATCATAACAGGGCCACAGGCCAGACAGTTTGTCGTAAAGGCATGAAACTTGGTAGATAGATAGCCATCAATATACTCTAGGTACCCTCGGCGTGTAAGACGACATTTCAATGCTTTGGATTTAAACGGCCTCGCTCGTACTTCGCCATCAAAGGCGTTTTATTTGTGTAGTTGACGTCGAACGGTTAGATTCCGCTGAGAGTGATTCACAGAATCCGAGTGTTAAAACTAGTACCAATAACCATCTCATGGTCACAAGATCAACTCTGACATTCTGTGCTAGATAAGATCAGACGATAGAGTATTAACACTGGCACCATTAAATCAGCTCATGGTTGGGACAACTCTAATTTTCTAATACAGCTAACTTTACACAATTAAGTTTAGCTGAGAGTGTGGCCCAGGAGCCTAAGAGTAAATACCAGTATCATCAACACCCTCAGGGTCGGAACAACTCTTGTATTCTATACCAGTTGACGTCAGACATCAATGTTAATACGGGTACCATTGATTCTTTAATGACTGGAACAGCTCTTGTATTCTATACCAGCTGATGTCGGACAAATGCATTGCTAATATTGATACTATTAACACTCACGACTGGAACAACTCTTGTATTGCACATCAGATAATGTCAGACATTATTCAGTGTCAAAACTTTACGGTACCATTATCTCTTTCGTGATTTAAACGAGTCTAAGCCAGTTAATATCAAACGAGTTTGTTCCGGTCAGAGTGAATAACAGGAGTCTGTGTGTCAATACTGATCCTATTAATCCCTCTCATGAGGGATGAATGCCTCACCCCTTCGCACAACTAGTACGGGAACATGTTAGCGCCACAGCCCGGATGGGAGTGGGCGTCCAGTCGGTGCCTCCCTGCGTATTATCAAGCACTATATTTATTGTCACTCGCGTCCTCCTATTGTAACTACACAAAAAGCACTCCTCCCCGCTGACAATGGGCATTTTATTGATATAGGAAGTGACGTCATAGCGGAAAGCCAACAAGGGCTGCATTCACGAAAAAACTTGGGCTGCATCAGCACCAAATGTTTGCTGACATGGGCGGGGGTTCTACATCACTGTAACTCATACTAATTGTCTCCCGCACCCTCCAGCGTCCATTGTGGCCACATGTATGGGTTACAGTGATGCAAAACCCCCACCAGCACCGACCCTCCAGCAAGAATTTAGTGTGAACTCTGCCTTACGACTGGTTCCCCCTCATTACTCTGATTTTGGTGCTGGAGAAGGAGGCCGTCATGCGGTGGCTCTGATATAAGCAGGAGGTTTCACTTGCCTTGTTATACAAACGTTCTTCACTTTCCTGCCCTCCCCCAAAGGAGGATGGTGAACCTCCCGTACATGAGCAACTTCAGCCTGCAGTCCACCGTGCTCACGTTTCAGATGACCTTGGGGATACAACTACTTCTGCTATTCTACTACTACTACTACTACTATACTACTACTACTACTACTACTACTACTCAAATGTGATTTTGATCTCCTGGGAGGACAAAAGACACAGAGTACCTGCTTTCTCTCTTCCTTGTCCTTCATGGAAGCAGAATAACTTACGGTAATTCTCCTATTTCATAAGGTCTCCAAAGTATAGCGTACAAACTTGCTGTATTTGCTCAGTTTCTTTCTTCTAGAGTTTCTTGTTCTTTAATTTTTCTAAGCACTTTTTCAGCTTGGTGCCATTCCTTCATTTTTACACCAATTCACTTCAGCCTTGGGACAAATCTTCCTTGGAAGACATCCCAAAGACACTTCCATTATTTATTAATTTAATTTTTCATTTATGTCTTTTATAGTGCTTTAAGGAGCTAAATCATTCAGGCATACAAAGTTTGGGATCTTGTGTTCTTGTAGGTCCAGCAATCATCATGGCAATTTGCACACAAGTATGTTCGTGTACTGTAGCCGTATGCAAATCTTCCAGCACGGCATAAAATAATAAAATTTATACCTTCCTTCCCCTTCTGTCTTCCTGTACTTCATTCCTTCCTCCTCCTTCTGCCCACGGATGACTTTACACTTCCTCTTTTGTCTTTCTTTCCTACAATCTTTCCTCTTCCTTCTGCCTATGGGTGACTCTACCCTGAGTGACCAGCCAAATGGTTTCCTGTACATCAGAAAACCATTTACAACGCTGGGTGGTAACCATATAACCAAATTATGGCGCCTGTTGGTTACTTTAAGGGGTAATTATGGCGCTCCAATCGGATTGAGCCAGTGACATCCAAGGGGTGGTTGGGGTTTATTGCTCACGTAATGCCACTCAGGGATGAGTGAGGCTGGTCATTCTCATCTTAAATATCAGGACCAACTTGCCTAGCCCAGGGCTCCTACGCTCCTCATGGGGCAACGTAGGATTGAATGAAGGATGGATGGGTATAAAATTTGGCTCAAAATTGGCAGCAAACATAAAATAGCATAAACAAAGAAAATAATAAAATTCATAAAAGTTATTGTAAATGGTGTTAACCCACAAAAATGGTGAAAGCGAGGGGCGATCTTGCAGTTTAGCATCCCAAAACTACTGGTGTCACACCGCGTGATATGGCAGCACTGGCCACAATTATGGTGTACAACAACGAGTGCTGTCAAATGAATACTGAGCTTTCTTTAAATTTTCTTGGATTCCTTAGTAATATTGGTTATGGACAGATAGCCTAAAACCAGTGTTCTAGGCCAACAAACGGTGGAGGGGGAGGGGGCATGATAACCAGGACACACTTGACACAACACATCCAGAGCACTTCACAGGGGGAACGCTTAGTACAAGGGGACACACGCACTACATAATCGCTGCTGACCCATATCTAAAACGTGGAAAAAATTTACCGACGATTGAGACGGCTGCTCTCACGTTTTATCCGGCTCATAAAACAACCTGGCACCTCACTCCCCAAAAAGGTATACCTGAACGCGCCACTGGCGTTCAACACACTGGTGATTCGTGTGGAGACAAAGTACCTACCTACCCCCCATCAAGGTGCACCACTTGCACGTGCTCATTCCATTCTTCAATATGTGCCATTGGCACACGAATGGTCCTTCTTTCCTCACAATGACCCTGGCTGCACTACTGGTAGAGCGAGCAATGTGTGTCGCCCATGCAAAATCAACACTTGAACTTCTAGAGTACAAGACTTCTGGCAGCATGCACATGAAAAGTTTGGTCGTGAACTCCCAGAAGAGAGCCCATCTGAATGTCAAATGAGGATTGATCAGTACTGGGCTGATATTAGTGAGACGAAAGATGAGCAGGGAAGAAAGAAATTCCCGCTACTGTTTGCACTTGCCAAGTGTGTGTTGACTCTGAGTCATGGAAATGCTGCCCTTGAAAGTGGGTTCTCCATTAACAGGTCTATTCTCACAGTCCATGGTCAGAGTCTTGCGAGTTGTGAAAGATCATCTTGTGAATGCTGGTGGTGTAATGGGCATCCCAGTCACTTCAGATCTTTTGAAAGCTGTGAGACATCCTACAAGAAATACCAAGCTGACCTTGAGGCCAAGAGAAAGGCAAGGGAAGCTAAGCAAAAAAAGAAGAGAGCAAGAAGAGAAAGAGGCGACAGAGAGCAAAAGGAAGTCAGAGGAAATTCAGAAATAGAAGAAACAGAAACACAGATCAAGTTGAAATGATCTGCATTCACAGTGGCTGATGCAGTCATTTCTGAGGGCAATCAGAAACTTCAAAATGCTCTTCGTCAACGTGTAATGGCCAGGACTCAATTGCAGAATGTTCAGGCACAAACTGACATGGGACTGAAGAGAAGACGTTCTCTGGGTAAGGGAATCTCCGAGCCTGAGAAACGGAAAACTGACAATTATTAAGAAACAGAAGAAAAAAAATGATTATTCACACTTGGGAAACTAATAGTGTTCCAAATATACTAATTGACGTGGCATCTTTAATTTAGTAGACACAAAATGCTGTGCTATTAGTTTCACAGTCAACTAAGATGGTTTGCATTGATTACATGCATACTGTAAGATTAGTTACCGTCCATCCCGAAAGTCGTCTCAGTTTATTTGAGTTCAATTACTGCTGCAGAGCCAGTACAGAATACCGATGTTTCAATTTACACCAAAATAAATCAATATATTATGATTTTATTTATGTTGTATGGCTTACCACTTGTTGATTCATAGTTAACTTGCAAGAAAGCAATAGAAAATTATAGTTACGAGGGTTAAAAAATATAAATTTTAATTGCCAGTTTCATAAAAAAAAAAAGACAGAAAAAATCATAAAATCAAAAATATTTCTAAAAAGTGGCTGGGAGGCAGGCATGTGGAGACCATCCTACATTCCCTTGGCAATGCTGACAACTATTAACAGACGATGTGTTTTTGCAGAAAGAATAAAAGGAAACATGGAAGGTTTCTCCACTCTCTTTATCCTTTCAGTAGTTTAATAACAGTTATGACATGCATTTTTATTGTTTGTGAATAAGGAACAGTTATGTGAAGCACACTGTATGGCAGGTTTGCATTACACCAGTGTGTGCATTATTATATTGTCAATACTAGTCTATATTACAGAATGAACTAATTTGTATTAACAACGAAAAATGCACGCAACGATCCTTGTAATACCATTTTCTTGTCCTTAGGACATTCATTGTATACGTGATTATTTTCATTTTAGCTGCAGATAAATCATGAAATGTACAATCACTTGCAGATACCAGAACATTATATGAACCGTGTAGGTGGGATATCACACCTACCACAAAATATTACGTGAAGATTTCATTATTGTTTGATTAAAAATGACAGAATATTATTGTCAGCAGTTGTTGTCAACACATGTTCAAGAATACGATCCATAACCGTGACTACACCTTCATTATTTTAACTTGACCCACATTGTCGTCCTTTTGCTGAATTTTTCACGTTGTTTTGCAGCAGAAAAAGACAATACTTCAGCTGTGTATCCTGGCCATAGCACTTCTTCGTGACTGCTAATATATTTTGGTGTTAATCTATTGAGACAGCTCAAAGTTCATGACAGAGACTTTACAATTTTTGACCAAGTCAGAATAAAAGCAATATGTGGTGGGTATTCTTGTAGCTTATTGTAGTTGCCAATGATTGCCATCCCATCGTCGAAATGTTAGATATCATTGATACAAGGCAGTTTTTAACAAAAACTCTCAACAGAGCAGTGAAGTTATATATTCTTATCTGCAACATAAAGGTCTGTCAAAAGATCTAAACCCAAATGGTGGAACGCTGATATTAAACATTGCCTGTTAGGAATAACACATGCACACACAAAAATTTATGCCACAAGGAATCAAAGCAATTAAAACAAATTTAATGCCCTTCAACAGAAAGCCAAACAATTAAACAAAGAAAAACTTTGAGGCTCATATTGTTAGTATCAGTAAATCAAACCTAAAAGAATTTTTCTGCTACATCGAGGCAAAAAAGTAGTAACTCAAACAATCGGACCCTTAATTACAGATAACGAAGAGCACACTGACGATGAAACCATGATGGCAAGAATTCTTGATACTTTCTTTGCGTCAGTGTTTACGGTTTCCGCAGATCCCCACTTCCTATAGAGGAAGGTAACATAATCAGTGATAGTACAGTTGGTGAGATGTTCGACTAGCAGTTAGTAAACCAAAGTGAACAAAACGCCGGGGGCAGACAAAATATCTCCATGCATACTGAAGGAACTGCAGAATGAAATATCAAAGCCTTTAACTGAACTTTTCAACTAATCGCTAAAGAGCAGTAAGGTGCAACACTAAAGGAAGCTTGCAAATGTAACCCCGATATTCAAAAACGGCAACAAAGCACAACAGGAAACTACCGCCCAATTCGTTTAATAACAGTAGCTGTAAGTTGCTAGATACTGTTGTCAGAGACAGGTTTGCGAAACACTTAGAAACAAAATATTCTCATCAATGATTCGCAACATGGTGTTAGGAATAAGCACTCTTGCCCCACGAATTTGTTGGACTTTTTCAACGATTATCTTTAGCATGAACGACGAAAATAAATTCCTCGATGTTGTCTACGTCCATTTCCAAAACGCTTTTGACAAAGTTCCACACAAAAGACTCCTTCAGAAGCAAGAGGTACATGGTTTCCATGGCAGCATGCTTACGTTAATCGAAGTTTGGCCTACCGGATGAAAGCAAAGAGATGTAAAGAACAGAATGCAATCAAATATAGACGTAACAAGTGGAATACCACAGGATTCAGTGCTGTGTTATTCTTGTTTTAATATATATAAATATTGCTGATGTGAAATTATTTCTTAAGATATCTAAATTTGCTGATCATAGGAAAATAGGTAACAGTGAAAATAGCATTCCAGAGGGAAACAATTCAGAGATATATTGATCAACTATTTTTATCAGCCAAAACATGGCAAATGGTCTTCGATTATTAATAAAGGTACCAAACATTGGTAGCATACACATAATGGCCAGTTATGGCATGAATAACGTTCAACTTAATAGTGCAATCCATGAAAATGACTTAGGAGTTATAATAACAAGTGATCTGAAACAAAGCCAACAATGTACATAAGCTGATAAAAAGACACAAATTGATTGGAATCATAGGCAGGGCATTCGAATATAAATCGGAAAATATCACCGCTACCCTGTGTAATTCCTTAGTACACCATCACTTGGAGTATTGTGTTCAGTTCTGGTCACCCCATTACAAACAAGGATATAAAGAAATTTGACAAAGTCTAACGAAGGGTGGCAAAAATGATACCAAGATGAGAAACAAATCAAATGAGGAACGATTTGAAGAGATTGCTCTGCTTAAGTGAAAGCAGACTATGAGGAGATTTAATTTATTTATACGAAATTTTCAAAGGACATGATAATATGCCTGTCGAAAAGTGATTCACAGTTGACTGGTCGATTTGAACTAAGTGCAATGGACATAAAATCTTTGGCAAGCGTTTCTTCTTACATGAAGCTAAGCGCTTCTTCAGTAGAGATGTAAACATATTAAGTTGCTCTTAGTGGTTAATCGTGATAATGTACTAACACTTAAAAACCACCTGGATATGTATTCGATTTCTAATCTCCAGAAAAGCATGTTTGCTTTCGAATAATGCATTTATGAATTAAAATGTCTTTCAGTTCAAAACATTGAGGATGCACAAGCAACCACAGAACAACAACAACATATTCCTTAAGTTGACTACGTTGGGTCTGGTTAGTACTTGGATGGGTGACCGCCTGGGAACACCAGATGCTGTTGGCATCCCTACGTGTGAAGTGGGGTTGGTGGAGGATTAGTGCCCCTCCCTGTAAAAACAATTAACTCTAAGCCCTTGGCCACCCCGTGTGGAATACATGACGTCTGGCAATGAATGAATGAATGAATGACTAGATGTGTTTCCCATGTAGGTTAACTACAGCAGTACACAATGTTATTTTTTTTCCTCTTTCACTTTGAATCTTCTATTGCACCTCTTCAATACTGCATAGTGTTCCTTCTTGCTACTTCCTGCCGGTTTCAGCTGAAGAGTTTGGTGGGAGAGGGAAGCCTTCCAGCGTTCCTATCCTTGTCTTTGACAGGTATAATAGTTATGTTAGTTATAAACTATCTTGTAAAAAAACAGTCTCAAAAAGGATCAGTAGGTACACTGACATTTGCTTTCTTTTGTATTCCTTTGTACTTATGCAGGCTCCTTTTCACTTCGTTCTTACCAGTTTGTTTCTTCAGGTAATACCTAAATTCTTAATTGTATGTGATTTGCTATTCAGTGTCCGTATTAAAAAGACAAACGTAGCATACAAGAAAACAACCATATGTAATATACAAAATAAACATCTGCGCGTGAGGTATTAGAGAGTTTCGATATGTGATGAATATAATAATGACCCTGAGATTTGTCTAAGCTGGATGATGTGTAGATAATCGTATGCTCTCTCTCTCTCTCTCTCTCTCTCTCTCTTTGTAGATGGCACCAATAATACAATGTGTTGCTGCTGCTGCTTTAACCCGGTCTGTTTGGTCGACCAGACCCGTCAGCCACAGTTAAAAAACTCCTTCTGAGGGTCCGTCCTACATGTGCAGTACAGTACACAATTATACCGTGCAGGAACTGGAGCCCCTTTATGGTAAACAGTACCACACCAGGGTCGAACCAGAGTTTTCCCCACATCGCGGTGTTTGGAATTATGAGGAGGTTTGGCTGTTGCTACTCTCCCCCAGGATACACAGCACCACCACATGTAGGGTCGTCATCAGCGCCAATACAATATAATGACAGTTAGGATGCTGTAAGTCATCGTGTACCCAGGTGAATGACCTCAAGCTACTTCTTCATAGTCCTCAGATTATAATGTTATTCAAACCTTTCTTTCATTGTCAATAAAGCCTGATAGTTGTCTCTGTCTATCTATCTATCTATATACCTGGGCTGCTTCCCCCAAGGAAAGGGAGGTAACCGAGACAGGACGACACACTCCCAATTTACTCATCCACTCATACACATTCATTTACATTTTAGCCCCAAAGGGGAGAAGGGACAGATCCTCACCACACCACACCGCACGAGGGTCAACTGTGCAGTGCAATCAGTGACATCCGCAGCAGGGCCTCACAACAGAGCTGGTTTACCCCTGCCACATCATAATGGATCCATCCCCTTACCCGCACCTGGTCTGATTAGCTGATCAGACAAAATGCGGGAGAATATCTCCTCAGGGCTGAGTCATCATTTATTCATTCACAGTTTCTCTCCCTTCATTTCTATCATGCACAGCCACTCTTCCTTCCACAAAAGACATCACTCTTGCATCCAACACTCTCTTCACACTGTCCATCCATCCTATTCGTGGTCTTCCTCTCAGTCTTACACCTCTCACATAATAATCTAGTTATCTTTTTCACCAATCGCTCATTATCCATTCTCTCCATATGCCCAAACCATCGCAACACCCTCTGCTCAACTCGATCAGCCATCTCCCAAACAACTCCAGTTCTCCTTCGCACTTCATCATTTCTCACTCGATCCATACGCGTCACTCCTCATATACTCCTCAGACACCTCATCTTCATTACATTCAAACTTTTCCTCTCTGCTACACCCATATTCCGCGTTTCAGCCCCATATACTGCAGTCCGTACCACAATACCCTCATACAGACTTAACATCCATTCTAAGCAAACGACATCTAAACACTTTTTTCATTCTTCCCAGCACCTTTCCTACTTCCTTCATTCTAAACTTCACTTCTGCATCTACTCTTCCATCCACAGCAACGTGTGACCCTAAATACTTAAACACTCTACCTCCTCGAGCAACCCACCATTCAAAACTATATTCATCCTCCTACCATCTACCAACCTCGTACACTTCATCACTTTACTCTTATTCCCATTTCCTTTCAATTTCCTCCTTTCACACACCCTTCCAAACTCCTCTACCAACTGTCTCAGTCTCTCCTCTGAATCAGCCACCAGTGCAGTGTCATCCACAAAAGCTGATTCAGATTCCACTCTGTACCATCAACATTCACCAGACTCAGACCTCCAGCTAACACTCTTGCATTCACCTCAAGCTACATCTCTTGTAAAATCTGCTTCCAAGAGATTGGGTGTGCTAAGCCGTCTCCGCTCTTTCTTTACCCCTGCACAATTGTTGACTCTATACAGGGGTTTTATCCGCCCCTGTGTGGAGTACAACTCTCATGTGTGGGGAGGCTCCCCACATACAGCTCTTCTCAATAGGGTGGAGTCTAAGGCTTTTCGTTTCATTAACTCTCCTCGTCTTACTGACTCCCTTCAACCTCTGTCTCTTCGCCGCACTGTTGCATCTTTATCTCTTTTCTATCGCTACTTTAATGGTCATTGCTCCTCTGAACTGTCTGCTTGCATTCCTCCCCCTCTACGACGGGCGCGTAGCACCCGTCTGGCAGCAAACTCTCATCCCTTTTCTGTCCAACTCTCTAATGCAAGAGTTAACCGTTACTCCCAGTCTTTCATTTATGCAACAGGTCAGCTCTGGAACTGTCTCCCTCTATCTGTATTTCCTGCTGCCTATGATCTCCAGTCTTTCAAGCGCAGTGTGTCCAGGCATCTCCAAATGATCGGATCTTGAATTTAGCTCTCTGTTGTGTTTTGTTTTTCTCTTGGAGGGAACTGTTACTGCGGGCTCATGGCCTTTGGTTCCTTCTTCCTCGCATAAAAAAAAAAAAAAAAAACTTCTTCATAGTCCACTGATTATAATGTTATTTAAACCTTTCTCTCATTGTCAATCATGCCTGATAGGTCAACTCCCTGTACCAGTAACATTTTGAACTCTGTTGTACCGTCAAATACAATGATCCTTTCTCCGCTCCCGCCTCTTTTCCATTGCTGGATTTTTCGATGTTTGAATGAGACGTAGTGGACAAAGGTGCATGTTATCACTCCAAGATGAATTATAATGTACACCTCAATTCACTAAGTCACATTTTAGGGTGTGATTTCAAAGGCGAAAAGGAGGCAGGACAGGCAAACGGATTTAGGCATTGGAGTGTACATAGTTCACTCACAAATTTACCAAACTGTTCTTACCATATGCATAATGCGAGGTAAATTGCGTTTTGATGCGGTGAATGAAATTTATCTGTTTGTGTTTTATCAGCACGAGATGTAAGGGAATGTGGAGGAAGCCATGGGCATTCCGCATCTGTTTCATTGATTCGCGCCCTGAGCTTCCGTGCGGTCTGTTGTTTTCCGTACACGCCACTCTACACTGTATTTCACACCACTGCACCACATCTCACCTGTATGTAACGCATCTAGCAAAAATAAAAAAAATCTCCTACAGTGAATGAAGTTTTGTGGGGGAAGCAAGAATATAACAGAAAGAGTTCACAGTAGAGAGTTCATTCACTTTGACTGGCGGAGATTTCTGTCCTTTCGAAGCATAGTTTCTGTTGCTTAGTTTTTTTATTTTTATTTTTTTTTTTATGAGAGAGAAGGACATTGCTATGGCCCTGCAACTCATCCACAACACTGTTGTGACCAGCAGCAAGTGTTGGTGTTATCGTTACAGTTTAGCCTTCAAGATGGAGAGACCTCAATTTTACGCCTCATAAAAAGCGAAGAGAGTGTAGTTAAGGGTTATATATTTCATGAATGGCTATAGGTTAGAGATCATTCCACCAAGTATAATGTTTTTACTGAAATCTAATGGAGATCCCAAACACCTTCCCTCTCTGCTGCTGACAAGGTATAGGCAGATTAGACGGTTGATCTAAATAAAACCAAAAAATTAATTCCTCCCTAACAGCTAAGGCTCTTCAAAGTTCGTGCAACCACAACTTAGGCCATTCCCTTACCAAATGCTTGCTGGTGCGGGCAGGAGTTTTACATCACAGCAACTTATACAGTTGTCTCCACTGGATGCAAGCGGGTGAGGGTAAGAACTTGTCTGAGTTACAGTGATGCAAAACTCCCGTCCGCGCTAGCAAGCATTTGGTGTGGACGCGCTTAAGTATTCAAGTTATGTGAGCGGCTCCGTTCCATGAGATGAAAACGACCGACTATACCATTAAAAGAAATGGGTGTACACCTCGCCATGGTCATCTCCATAAATAAATCATCCTCGCAGTTGGATCACTGGCTTAGATTTCTGCTCATTCAGTTTCTATACACTGCTCTCTAGCATCAAGTTATTGGAAGGGCCTTTGAAAGTAACCATAACAAATTAACTGTATTCTGCTTTCATCTTGAATGTTGACCTATAACAACGATTAACACTCGAATATGGTGCTATATATGAAGAAGTTTTATGAATAGGATGTTAAGCCTTGGTATTATCTTACTCTGCCAGTGAGCTACGAAGCTGCAAAGGAACAACAATATCAGCCTACAAATAAATATCGAACAACAGCGGGTATTCAATAATGAACTGGTGGAAATTACCTGCATAATTTGCCACTGGTTTGAATATGTTTGCAAATGTAACTCAACTGTTTATGGTATCTTGGCCAAACACACACACACACACACACACACACACACACACACACACACACACACACACACACACACACACACACACACACACACACACACACACACATTCATAAACTCGTACGTACGTTTACAGTCGGAGAAAAGTTCACTTAATATTCACCTCTTCTACGTCATACTTTCCTCTACTGATTAATATTTCTGCTCAGAGAGAGAGAGAGAGAGAGAGAGAGAGAGAGAGAGAGAGAGAGAGAGAGAGAGGGAGACAGAGAGAGAGACAGAGAGAGAGAGAGAGAGAGAGAGAGGGAGACAGAGAGAGAGAGAGAGAGAGAGAGAGAGAGAGAGAGAGAGAGAGAGAGAGCTTGGTATGTTTCTCTGCCCGTAGCTTTTCTTCCATAAGATGTGTGAGTGAGGAATGTTACAGACGTGCCCTAAAGGTGAAGTACATGCAGTGGAAATATAGACGAAGATTTTGTCCCTGACAGTACTTAATTATATAAGGAGGACCATTTACAGTTTGAATCAAATGCTTCCAAGTTTGCCCTCACCACTCCTATGATCATGTATAATGTCCACTCATTATTACCTGTCTCAGACCAGAGAGTTAGTCAAAGACGTGGCCAGGCGTAGGCTACACAATCAGACACGCTCAACCATCGTTCCAGAAAGGTTTAGTGTTTCAATGAGCAATTTTCTAAGCATCACTGAAACATTTTCGCCTCACATAGTTTATTACTTTTTCAAGTAATATATATGCAATTTAAGAAATAGACATGAAAGTTGGTCATATCTGTTATTTTTGTGTGTGTAATGATTGCGTGATACTGACATTCATACTGTGTTTTATTAATCTTTTCATTATTTCACTGACCTATTTCATAAAGGCGAGCCTTTAACCGAGGTGCTGATAGGTGATAGCGGAGAAATATCCACGACTGCCACGGGAACCGGCATCCACACGACATATTATAAGTAAGTATGCCTTATAATACTTGACAAAATTGACAAAAATTTACCCACATATAGCTGCACATGTTTACTACTTCTTGGAAACTCCCCAATCGCAGACTGATTGATGAAATGTCTGCCCCTGTCAATAAACACAGATTACTATGTTATGGATGAGAAACCATAAAAATATGGTAATATCAGAGATATGAGAAGCACAGCGCTTCATATCACCTAGTTACAGTTTTTTGCCCCGCACAGAAGTAAGGAGGCTGTGTTCGAACGCGTGG
This sequence comes from Coenobita brevimanus, assembly GCF_032717465.1. NCBI lineage: Eukaryota > Metazoa > Arthropoda > Malacostraca > Decapoda > Coenobitidae > Coenobita > Coenobita brevimanus. Next base: position 8,550,921 of record NC_136961.1, read on the forward strand.
CTCGTGTGTGGTCAACACTGCCCGCCACGCGTCTCTGGTCAGAAATTAGTATTCATGAGTGTATACGTGGTGAGATCTCTCTCACTCTCTCTCTATCTATATAGATAGATAGATAGATATAGATATAGATATAGATATATATGCCCACATCAGCAGGCTGAGCCGTCCCAGCATCACGCAGGATACCGCCGTATGGGTTTTCTGATCGAGTGCAATTTACGGACCGCCCCTGTGAATTTGATAATATTTTCATTTCATGCGTGAGAAAGATGGTGACAGATATGGAGCAGCATCACCTGAACCGTCCAAGGGAGAGTTGGTGGCCAAGAGTTTAGCTTTGCCAGAGGAGAAAACAGCAGTAGAACCATTCGCGTGGAATGCAGGAGGGAAATGGAAGAAACAAAATTGCCTGGCTTGATAATGTTTTACGGTGTTAGTTTTGATTAAAATGGAGTTCGGTGTGTGTGTGTGTGTGTGTGTGTGTGTGTGTGTGTGTGTGTGTGTGTGTGTGTGTGTGTGTGTGTGTGTGTGTGTGTGTGTGTGTGTGTGTGTGTGTGTCGAGGTTAGGCCATGATCCTAGGCATGGTGATATCAGAGAGGACTTCACAGATATGTGAAATATATCATAATGTTACATAGACACATACACAGACACATAATTACAAGATACAACAGATCCTGTCCGTCTGTCTATTCAAACCCCATAACAACAGGCCTCGATAGTACACAAATTCCACAACATTGTGATCTCCCTCACTGACTTCCCACTCGGACGTCATTTCGTATAACAACAAACGCCTATTGTTGTCTCAAAACAATACATAATACGCAGTTGAATACCTAGTCACATGATATAACACAGCATGGCAACAGGTGGAGTTCCACTCTGTCCGCATCACGCCTCTGGGACATACCCGCCCTCCCCTGTGATCAGCAAAGTTTGAGGTAAGTTATTCCCTTAATTCTGTGATGTCTTTTGACATTTTATACTTTCTGTATTCCAACGATGATAGTCAGCTTAGCAGACATTCCATACAATAGTTAATTTATTTTAACTAGACGGCAATTTTTGCCCTACTGAAGCCCATTTTCTGTAACTCTGTGGCATGCTTGGACAATACTCTGACCCAACATCATTTCCATAGTACTTTTGCTGTAGAGCACCATACTGAAGTGTTCTTGTCACTGCTCAGTATTCAAGACGGAAAGACTCTAGTTTTACGCCGAGTTAAAATTTTCTGAGCACAGAAAGGTAATATTTCCTTTACCTCATCTTGGCCCACTTTTTTTTTTTTCTTTTCGCAGCAGAAGCTGAAAGTTAATGTAAACAAAAGTAAAGTAATGGTGTTTGAGAGGAAAGAAGTCACAGAGTGTGCAGTGAGGTTGGATGGTGAGGATATGGAGAATGTGAGTGCATTCAAGTACTTGGGTAGTGTGATGAGTAAGGATGGAACTTTGGGTGATGAAGTACGTGAAAGGGTACAGCAGGGAAGGAAGGTTGTTGGTACACTGAAAGCAGTGATGAGAAATAGAGAGGTGAGTATGGAAGTTAAGAAGTCACTGCATGATGGTATTGTGATCCCTACCCTGACGTATGGAAGCGAGGCGTGGACCTTGCAAGAGGGGAACAAGTCAAGAGTGAGAGCAGTGGAAATGAGTTACTTGAGAGGAGCATGTGGAGTGACGTGGAGGGACAGGTTGACGAATGAAGAAGTGAAGGAACGTTGTGGGGTAGATGTGGATGTGGTTGAGAAGATTAGGAGAAATACACTGAGGTGGTTTGGACATGTGGAGAGAATGGAGAATGAAAGACTGACTAAGAGGGTGTATGTAGGTGAGGTGGAGGGAGGGAGAGGGAGGGGTAGACCGAGGATGAGGTGGAGGGATGGAGTTGAGAGGTATATGAGGGAGGGAGGGGTGAGTTGGGGGGAGGGTAGTCAAATGCTGGGTGACAGTGACTTGGAGGCGTTTTGTCTGCGGCCACCCTTTGCGGGATTAGGGCGTCGGGCTATAGATAGATAAATAGATAGCTTCTTTCACGTAGCTTAGTGGCAGATAAAGACAATACTACAGCTCATTATTCATTTAGTAGTTCATCGAGACTAGCATCATATACTGGAGTTAATTAATTGCTACAAGTCAGCACTCAAGATGGAGAGCTGGCAATTTTTGGCCTTGTTAGAGCAAAATGAGTATAGAACCTGTCAGTCGTAGTAGAAGCTGAGCCCTCTCCTGATCTGTTCTGTGGATATTGCTAAAATAAATCTTATGTATTCAGTGTTCCAGCAATGTTCATGCAGGGGCTCACTGAGGTATCTTACTTCATATTTGTCCTTGGATCACAAAAGCTATATAAACTTGAAAGGGCCATTCTCTCTCTCTCTCTCTCTCTCTCTCTCTCTCTCTCATATGGACTCTGGGTATAGACATAGCCAGCTCCCTTACACTTAGCAGTCCTTCTGCGTGCCACATACTTTCGCATGTCATCACATGGGAACTAACAGCCACCACCCACAGTGAAGTCATGCTAGGCCTGTCTCGTTCAGGACTGGTTCATTGGTTTATCTCACTACAAACTACCTGTTGCCCTGTGCTTGACTGCAGCGGATGTTCCACATTGTTGATCATGGTTCCAATACTTTTTTTTTTTTTTTCTGAAAAACTGCACGCGCCAGTATCACAACTTGAGTACTTATTAGAGGATGCATGAAACCCAGAGAGGTTAAACAATAAAGGTTGAGTGAGTCCTCTTGGTTACTAGTCAAATCAACTCTCCAGTCTAATCGCACTTAGTCATCAGCTGAACTGAAATCGGGAACCAAACTTTGCCAGGCTACAACAAACGCATTATAGTTGTGCAGTTGTGACCTTGGAGACGTTGTTTCAGTCTCATCTTGTGGATTTACGTACGGGTCTCCCAAAATCATAATAATAAGGGTCACTGTAGTATGGATGCTTCGACTGACGGGGCGGAAATGGGCCACTCCCACAACTTCAATACTATGTCGAGGATGCATGGAAGGGGTTGAGTCTTTATATGACGAAGGAATGGGTCTCATTGGTGACTGCTCAAAAATATCCTCCAGTTTGACAACACATGACCAAGAACTGAGTTCAAAAGATTTAAAGATATTTGTCAGATAACAACAAATCGACTATGGACTGTCTGGAGCGGCCTGACTCTGATACTCGCCCCTAAACAAACCACTGATGTTGAACTGATTATCAGACATGTCTCTCTTCACTATACCCTGTTCACTTTAATAAGGCATAAGACAGCCATCTCTCCATCTTGAACTCGGAGGTATAACAATACGCTGACGTTATAATATAGTGGTAATCACGAGAAAGCGCTATGGAAGTAATGCTAAGCAGTAATATATATATATTTTTTGCCTCTAAGTTACGGAAGAGGAGCCACATATGGACGAAAGTCTCCACCTGGTAAGTGTGAACGAACGATAGGCGTAAAACTGCCATCTCTCAGTCTTGAGTGCCAAAATGTAAAAATGAATTAGCAGGGGAATCTGGTGATAGGAAAAAATGCTGTGAAACATAAAGCCACAGTATTCTCTTATTCTTACATTGAGCTAAGAGGTATAATTTGGAAAAAAAAAAAAAAAAAAAGGAAACTCTCCACCACGTTAGAGTGAGCACATTATAGGGTTGCAGCTTTGGACAGGATAAGAGCCTTCAAATCGAAATTATGACTACTTGCAGCACGCATTCCTTGCCCTACATCCTTGATCATTTAATATATTTTTTCGTCCTTCACATTGTACCGTCAGCCTAGGCCCCATTGTACGAAGGGGATCTCTTAATATTCTGCCCATTATCTGTTGCACTGGTCTATTGTGTTACGTTCTGTTCACTTTAATTTGGAATAAATTTGCCATCTTTCGATCTAGATGCAGAGCAGTAACAATAAATTTAAACTAAAACATAGTTTCCTTAAGAAATGCTAGGGAAAAGATGTAGAGCAATAGTACTGTCAAACCCAGTCACCTAGCTACGTGAAATTGCTGCAGAAGGACGAAAATCTGGGCTAAAGATGAAGGAACTCGGGTCTAGTACGGTTTACGGCCATCATATCAGTGAATCGAAAGAGAGGGCAATTATCAGTTTGGTCTCTTGCCATGAAGGAGACCAACTCATTACGATTAACGCTGTTCTACGATTGCCTGGGTCCCATCTTTTCACGTGTCAGCAAAATATTTCAGAGCTGTGTTGTTGATGTGGATGTGTACTAGAAAGTATTAGGCGAAATATTATGGGATGAAATTGGTCAAGCCATATGGAGAGGAAAGAAAATAAGGCACTGACCAGGAGGGTGTTTGTGAACGAGATGGAACAAGGGAGGGGGAGACCGAGGATGACATAGAGTGATGGAAGGGAGAGGTGCATGAGAAGCGTTGCCATTTTGGAGCGGAAATCCCTGTTTCTAGCGCAATGAAGAATCATTTAGCGCATTTTACACCTAGATGAAGCTACGACTAGCGATCTTGCGCTATTATTCAAACTAATATAGGTACGTGCCTCTAAGTGGGCTGAATCTACAATGAAACAAGACTGCTATACTGCACACCTTTTTCTTGCTAATGAATTAGATACAGTGAGTCTGAAAGTGTCGGAATATAACTTCAAGTAACGGACGGACACAACAAACTATGACATTATTCCTTAGGGAAATACAGTGAGCTCTTACCTACAGCTGAAGTTCATTCATTTCATCTAGCGGAATTTTGATGATTTGTAGGTTGTTTCCTTTACCTTACTGACATTATTAAGACAATACTACTGCTCATCATTTTTTACAGTACATTTCTTTGTGGTTGGTTTAGTCAGCCCAAAAAGTCGTGTCTTCATTCCATACCCCGTAAATATTAGCAGAGATAAGTCGAAGCAGCAGGGATAGCTTCACAAGTCTGGCATCTGTGTTACATGAGATGGATGTGCGAGTTGGAGTGAGGGCAGGTACGTAGTGGAGGACGGGGTGATATGGAGGCCATTCTTTTGTGACCACTCCTTTGGGGATTAAGGGATCTGACGATAGATAGACATATGCATTAGATAGTTTGAGAGTGAGAGACAGATACAGACTTATCCAATTTTTATGATTCCGAGCTTCCTATGCTACCTGGTCTATTGTTCCTAACTTGGCCAGAAATTATCTGTACTGAAGTGTAATTCCAGCCTGATTCTTTAAACTACACTATATATATATATATATATATATATATATATATATATATATATATATATATATATATATATATATATATATGTATATATATATATATATATATATATATATATATATATATATATATATATATATATATATATATATATATATATATATATATATACCGGTGTATATATAGAAGTAAGTTCTCGATATACCAAACCCTCTTTTAAAAATTTCGGTTTTAACGACCATCTTAATCTGGCTGAACGCTATGTTCATTTAACGAATTTTGTTTGGTAAAAGAATGGACGTGCAGGCAACAATGACCACACACACACACACACACACACACACACACACACACACACACACACACACACACACACACACACACACACACACACACACACACACACACACACACACACCTGCATTCTGCAGAGCTGTACTATTTGCCTTGATATCCTCTAATATGTGATAATTACTGTAGTGTAAGTTAATGTAAAGCTGGAGGTTTCTTTACCCACACATTTTTTGTAAATACCGAACGACAAACGAACATAGATTTATCCAGGACATACTTGCAGTCTTTATTTGCAGTGCAAATACTTCCTGAAGGGTAAGAACAAACACACAACTTAGTAAATACAGCATTTATTGAAAAAAGAGACATTTAGAGCTATCTATATGTTACTATGTACAACTGTATGGTAGAGCGATGCTCTGTATTTAATGATCTTTGTTCAGTAAAAGCCATGACGCCTGGGAAATTACCGAACAGCGTGGTGTTTGACTTTAATGAACTTTTGGCTTTAATGTCAAGGGTTTGGTACCAATCATTTTGTTATATCGAGAGTTCTCTCTCTCTCTAGATAGATAGATAGATAGATAGGTAGGTAGATAGACAGATATATATATAATCCCACTTGTAGAAGTTATGCTTACTGTATACCTTTTCCCCTCTTCATCATCACAGAATAACTAATTTTTGGAGAGGTATGTTTCCAGTATTGGTTCATGTTTTGACTGGACTGCTACACTGCTTCTTCATTGCATTTACACATTTATTACTCTAGCTGCTATAGCCTATTAGATCTCATCTGAGAAGAGAAGAGCCTTACGATTTGAAAGTTGGCAGCTGAATGGTTGGCCGAGTGCATTCATTAGTAATGATGTGTTAAAAAAAAAGAAGTTATTTTACTGGTTACAGTAACAATTCCTGATGATAAGATTTTTCAGGTAAAATATATGCATCATTATTTGCATACATTAATTTATAATCGAGGCCTTACAAAGTCGATCAGATGGCCTTGATATATGTGAACTTTTCATTTTTTTTTTTTTTATGTGTCCGACCCTGGGCATAGGCTTCACAGCCTGCTATCAAGGCCCAGCAGTCCTCTTACATACCATACACCTCTACATGTCACCACTTCGGCGCTAACACCCACCGTCCATATTGAATACATGCTAGGGCTGTCTCATACAGGACTGGTGTATTGGTATTAGCGGGGGTATTTTTACGACATGTGGGCGGGTCTTCTGGTAGATCAGTAAAGCCTGATTTAATGAAATTCAAATCCTTAAATCCTGGCCGAATTAAAAAAATGTCCCAGTAATGACATAATTTACCTTCATTTACCTTTAAAGGCGGGAAAAATCAAGGAACTCTTAAAATCTGTTTGAAAATGTTGATTTGACATTTCACATGTACAGTATATAGGTCTTGTGATACACTTTATAGGGCCTCGTTTTTAAATTACTCTATGCAACTAATGATACATATATTTTATTTGAGCTATATTATCGTCATAAACGGTTATTGTAACCCCTATTAAATTTTTTTAAAAATACATCGGTGCTAATGAATGTACGAGGATAAATCAATCGGCTGCCAGCTCTGGAAAAGCTTACGGTTCTTCTTTTCTCACATGAGGTAGTAGAGGCTGTAGTAGACTATTGAATACAGTATAAGACAGCCTTGAACTGGAGAAGTAAGATACAACCTTCAGATTCATCTTCACTATATATAAATGATCTTCCCAAAGTTGAGTAAAATTGTCGGCAGGTAGATAATAATATTAATAATAATCTATCTATCTATCTATCTATAGCCCGACGCCCTAATCCCGCAAAGGGTGGCCGCAGACAAAACGCCTCCAAGTCGCTCTGTCACCCACCATTTGACTACCCTCTCCCCAACTCACCCCCCCCTCCCTCATATACCTCTCAACTCCATCCCTCCACCTCATCCTCGGTCTACCTCTCCCTCTCCCTCCCTCCACCTCACCTACATACACCCTCTTAGTCAGTCTTTCATTCTCCATTCTCTTCACATGTCCAAACCACCTCAGTGTATTTCTCCTAATCTTCTCAACCACATCCACATCCACCCCACAGCGTTCCTTCACTTCTTCATTCGTCAAATTTGTCCCTCCACGTCACTCCACATGCTCCTCTCAAGTAACTCATTTTCACTGCTCTCACTCTTGACTTGTTCCCCTCTTGCAAGGTCCATGCCTCGCTTCCATACGTCAGGGTAGGGATCACAATACTATCATGCAGTGACTTCTTAACTTCCATACTCACCTCCCTATTTCTCATCACTGCTTTCAGTGTACCAACAACCTTCCTTCCCTGCTGTACCCTTTCATGCACTTCATCCCCCAAAGTTCCATCCTTACTCATCACACTACCCAAGTACTTGAATGCACTCACATTCTCCATATCCTCACCATCCAACCTCACTGCACACTCTGTGACTTCATTCCTCTCAAAGACCATAGCTTTACTTTTGTTTACATTAACTTTCAGATTCCTCCTCCTACACACTATCCCAAATTCATTCACCAAACCTTGCAACTCCCATTCATCTTCACTCAACAGTACTGTATCATCAGCAAACAGCAACACCGGAAGCTTCCAAATCTCACCCTCATTCATTAAAGCCACCCCCACATCCACTGCCCTACCCTGCACCTCCTTTACAACCCCATCCATGTATATATTAAACAGCCATGGAGACATCACACAACCCTGTTTCAGTCCCACATTGAGATCAAAGAACTCACTCAGCTCACCATCCACTCGCACCGTAGCCCTAGCTCCCTCGTACATACTCTTCACAGCACTCAACAATTTCCCCTCCACTCCATATATTCTTAATACCTTCCACATACCTTGCCTATCTATTCTGTCATAAGCTTTCTCCAAGTCCATGAAGGCAGCATACACTTTCCTTCCCTTCTCTAAATACTTCTTCACTAAACATCTTAGAACAAATATCTGATCTACACACCCTTTTCCCTTCCTAAAATCCCCCTTGTTCTTCTCCAACTAGCTCCTCTGTCATATGCCAAACCTTATCAATGAGTATTCTACCATATATTTTACCAGTCACACTAAGTAGGCAAATACCCCTATGGTTACCACATACTTCTCTCTCCCCTTTTCCTTTGTATAAAGGAACAATTATACCTGATTTCCAGTCCTCTGGAACCCTTCCCTCTTCCCAAGCCAATCTACACAACTTCCATATCCACTCCACAACAATCTCACCCCCATACCTAAACATTTCACCACACACTCCATCAATTCCTGGGGCCTTTCCCAACTTAATCTTCTTCATCGCTTCCACTACTTCCGCCCTACTGACCTCTTCCTCCCTCCTCTCATCTCTTCTTCTCCCAGCCATTCCCCAACCACTTATACTCGCACTGCTCTCACTCTTTACATTCAACAAATCCTCAAAGTGCTCCTTCCATCTCCTCAGTTTCTCTCTCTTCTCCACCAGCAATCTATTATTCCTGTCTTTCACTCCCCTACTATTTCCCCTTTCACACTGCCTTACTTTCTTTACCTCCTTCCAAAACAATTTCTTACTCTCCCTCCATTTAACACTCAGATTCCTCCCAAACTCTTCATCCACTTTCTTTTTACTCTCCTTCACCAGTCTCTTAACCTCCCTTCTCCTGCTCACATATACCTCTCTCTTCTCACTTTCATCTTCTCCCCTACCTCTACTCGCTAACCATTCACTATGTGCCTTCTTCTTTTGTTCCACAGCTCGTTTCACCTCATCATTCCACCATGCTGTGCCTTGCACACCCTTGCATCTCCTCCTCACTCCACAATATAATAATAATAATAATAATAATAATAATAATAATAATAATAATAATAGTAATAATAATAATAATAACAATAATAATAATAATAATAATAATAATAATAATTTTCATTCATTCATTGCCAGACGCCATGTATCCCAAACGGTGTGGTCAAGGGCTCAGAGTTAATTGTTTTACAAAGAGGGGCACTAATCCTCCACCAACCCCACTTGACACGTAGGGAGAACGTTATACCAACAGCGTCTGGTGTTCCCAGGCAGTCATCCATCCAAGTACTAACCAGACCCAACGTTGCTTAACTTCGCTGATCGGACGGGAAGTGTTGCACTCAACGTGGTATGGCCGTTGGCATAATAATAATAATAATAAT
>NC_136961.1:8565608-8575608 GCF_032717465.1 Coenobita brevimanus
TCATTTGTTTTTCTTGTGAATTTCACATTCACCTGGTTTGTTTAATCTACGTCATCTAGTATATTAGATGTAGGCCTACTTGAGAGTGGCGCCTTCAAGCAGTGACACCAATATAACCAGGCGATTCTGCTGCCTGGTTATATAAATGTCATTCAGCTCACTCCCAGTCCTCCGGAAGGAAGATGGACTGCAGGATAAGGAGGGCTCCAGCCTGTAGTCCAGCAGTCTCACGGTCAGATAAGCCTGGGTGAACAACAGCAACATTATATGGGAATACTTAAAGCAAATTAGCCAATTAATCGCTTTGGGTTAGTCTCACAGTGCCACAATACTTGGCTTCTTCATTGAGCTAAGTCTTTCACCCTTTTCTCTGATAACTTGTGTTATTTGACTTCCGATAATTCTTTTGCCATTTTCTGCATTTCCTCTGTTCCACGTAGTGGTCACCACTTACTCTATGTATCTCGTCAGTCACGATGAAAGCCATTTTATTCTTTGTTTCATAGTTTCGTTCTTTCCGTTTCGCATCAACTGCTTAAAGGAGGTACCCATCACTTAAAATTATTCATTTCCAAGGGTGGCATTGTACATGCAGTTTTGAGTTTGTACAGTTGAGGACTCAAATATCGATAAAATTCATTACAACAATGAACTGCACAGTGAGCAATGACTAATGGCAGCTTCCGAGCCAAATACACTTTTCGGCGTATTGTGTTAGAATATCATTATTATTCCACCAATAAATAAAGTGATACTAACTGCATCAACTGTACAACAGAAAAGAAATAAAAATGAAACATATACCATATATACAGTATATCTATATATATAACTCTCTCTCTCTTTCTCTCTCTATGTTATGCAGTGTAATCTAACCCCGACTCCTCGGGTTGAGATATGGTGCGGGCCTTGGGTTCTTTGTTCTCGACCAGGCCAGAGTACGCAGACAAGGAGGGGAAGCCCAAACACCAACTGATTAACGACACACGTGTATAAAACAAAGGACAAAATACAAAGACTGTTGCCAACAATATACACAACAGTATGTGACCAAGCCTATTCAGTACAAATATAATAACCAATACAGCGTAATACAGTCACACTTACATCAACTATTTCCGCGATACAATACACATAGTAGCCTACACTGGATATGTCTCACTAGAACACACACAGAGGTGAGGGGCACAACAGAACTTCTAACACAGTCTATCTCGGTATGAACACATACGTGTGACAGGGACAGAGATATTACCTCACTTCACAATACACTTGCGTGACATAGACGCAGCGTTATATCACCTATAATACCCTCGCGTGACATAGACGGGATATAGTCTGTCTTATGCTACACTCGCATGACAGGGACGTGGGAATATATCACATGTTATACACTCACGTGACATGGACGGGAGGTGACACTATTTCACAATGTTCTCACACGGCATGGACGCACCGAATATTACCCTTGGTACACTCGCGTGACATAGACGGGATATCACTGTGGGGTACGTATTGTACACAACAATCTATGGGGCGGGGACACAACACTAATATGTCTACAGAGTTAACTGTGTATTGCTCGGGGGGGGGGGGGAACACACGTGAGACGGCAGGGGTCGGCGACCCTGTACCAGTGTTAGCACTCAAGCTGGACTCTCTACTGGGTTCACAATTCACTATATGTTGGGGCCGGGATATCACTTGGGGTAATGGGGGGGAATCACTTTCCACAAGGGCGTATACCGTCACACGGGGGGGGGGGAACACTGATAGTGGATATAGTAACAGTCTAGAGTACTTCTGCTCACAGGTACAGGTGGTGAGGGGCGCTAGGGCGCACCTGGGCCCACTACGCTGGCAGCTGCAGGTTCTGGCCAGGAGTAGGGGGTGGGCCGTCAGGAGTGCGCTCCCGATAGAAGTCACTGACGGGGTAGCCTGGGGTCCGAGTTGAGCTGAAGTATGGAGTAGTTGGCAGCCCTTTCCTGGTGGGGGCCTTGGGAGAGGACTGGCCCTCGGGTCTAAGGCTGAACAGGGCCAGGAGGCACGCAGCACGGTGCTTGCCCTTAGTTGTGGTGGGTGTCCTGGGGTGGACCTGACCAGGTCCGGGCCAAGGGTCGGCTGCGGGACGATCGACACCTCTCCAGAGGTGTGGTTCCACCTAGGGGAGGCAGCTGTCAGGGGATGGCTGCGGCCGCCTGTGCTGGGGGAAGTCCGGCAGCTGCGGTGGGTGGCAGGGGCTGCTCGCTGGCGCCGGGGGCTGCAGTCTCTCCTAGGGGAGCAGGCCATCAGGGGTGATATGCAGCCGCTCACTCTGGGGGAGTCCGTCAGCGCCTGTCAACAACAAGGGTGGTGCTGCAGTGACTGTTCGCCTGGCATCAGGGTGGTCTCGTCCTGTCTGGTCTCAGGCGGCGTGCCATGGGGGAACAGTCTCCACTCTCCATACTGTAGGGGAGGGGAGAGGAGCGCCTTGCTCTGCCGCGGAAGGGATGGGCTGAGGAAGAGGCGGCACCCTCACATGGAACCTCCGGAGTTGCGGAGGGGGAGTGACCAGTGGTCTTCTTCCCACCTTTGTAGGCCTGATGGTCCCTGCCAAAGCTCCGCACCGGGGCATGAGAGGGAGGTCCGGAGGATGTCCCTTCGGCCAGGCAGATCTGGTGGACACTGCCAAGGCTCCCATCCAGGGTACCAGCCGAAGGAGATCCGGTGGACACTCCTTCAGGCGACTGGTCATCCCAGGTACGACCAGAGAGGGAGGCCCGTAGGGTCTCCTGGCGGGTGCCACAGGTCTGGTGGACACTGCCCTACTGCCGTCAGGGGATGGTGCAGCTGGGGGACGACCGATGGTCTGCCTCCCTGTGGTAGAGGATACTACCCCTGGGCCCACTGCCCTCCTGGGGAGTTCCAGCAAAGGTCATCTGGAGGACGTGCCGACGTGCTGGCTCCTAGAGGTGGGTGGTAGAAGGAGGAGAACCGGTGGTCGCTCTTCCTAAAGTAGATCCGGAGGACACTACTGTACCGCTGCTCCCCTAGGGTAAAGCAGGATGTGAGGCTCTGGTGGAGGCCCCTCCTCTTCTAGAGGCAGATCCGGTGAACACTGCATCCGAGGGCCTCCTTAGGACTTGGCTGTTACAAGTCCTACCCCGATTCTGGTGAAAGCTCTCTCCGTCAGAGTTTAGTGCACTCCAACTGAATACTGCCTGGTGGTCCGGCTGCGTGGAAGACGGGCATCGTGTCACGAGGGATATATGTCGTTTCAGCTCGGAGCACGGAAATACCACCCCATTGTCTCCTTGTGGGGTGGGGGTTACCTCCCTATGCCCTCCTCCTATGGTGGTGGTGTCGGGCTCGCTCCGCCGAGCGGATATTTCAATATATATATATATATATATATATATATATATATATACACACACACACACACACACAGAAGTGTATTTTTTGTATGGATATGTTACCTGAAAACAACCAATAACAGATCTTATCCGTCTTAGGTAATATCAGTAAATGATACAACTGCTGCCACCTTGAAAATGTACTTTAATATACAAATTAAACCAGTGTATGTACTAAGGGTCACAAAAGTATCGGCGTAAAAGGAGGTCCGATGCCTGCCGAAAACATTCGAACAACTGTTGATGTTTACCAACGTCCCATTGTGTATGAACAATGTTTATATAAACATAACGTTTGCTACATGTTTGCAAGAGGATATTGCTAGTTGGCGATATATGACGCCTCCCAACGTCAGGGCTACCAACGTGTGGTAGGTCGGACACTGATATTTCAGTGACCGTCGTCCTGTGGTCACAAATGTTTCACTCATATTGTGCACCGATACTTTTGTGACCCAAAGTACATTAATAGAGAGAAGTCATTTGCCGAGGTAGGACGGTTGCGATATTATGTTAATCACATCACTCAGGTGACCTACCTCGTAGTCTGGCTAACATCATTGGCATTATTCATCTTTGAACACATTCTTTTCAACAGGAGGAATTAGATATGGCCTTCATAGATCCCTTCACTACATTACGTCTCCCTTAAGTTGAATAAATTCATCTGGTGGAACTTTGGTTAAAATGAAAAACACTTTCTCGTGTTGAAGGGATCAAGAAATAAAGCCCATATTCCAGGCAGCATTGGAAGCTTCTAAACGCCTTTTGTTTAGCGATTTATACCGCATATGTTTTCTTATAATACGTTATTCTTATAACGTACGTTATTAACATTAACTTAAAAGTTTAATAGTTTCAGTGGCATGTGCCCCTTTATCCAGAGGACGTGCTTTATGTATTAATTTATTGTTTTTACATCCAGGAAATTTTATTCGGTTTAGGAGAGACGTTTTGAAATTTAGGAGTTGGATAATGTATAGCCTTCACCTCTAGGACATCCCTAAACTGAATGAAATTACAGATAGCAAGAAAAAACAATAGGAAAAGACACATCCTCGAAGTGAAGGTTTAAATTGCAATGGACAAAATACATTTCTGAGTACGAGTTGCTAAGGAATCTCTAAAGCCACTTAGACAACGAGTCTACATTACGTCTCGCTTTTTAAATGATAGAGGACGCCTTTCTTAACGATTTAGTTTACCTAGTGCACATCAAAATTAACATTAATACTTCACATATAATTTTAAGATCGCCATAGCATGCATCAGTAACATTCATAAGGATACTGAAGTGCAACGTGCACAACAAACAAGTAAGGAATAGGTGTTAGGGTATCTCAAGCCACTTACAAGACGTAGCTGTGACTTGTTGTTATTGTGACAGACCCGCCAGCCGAGGGGGACTTCTGCTGCGGGAAATCATCGTGGAATGCGACCAGTAGTGATGGTACTGAGCAGTGTTGCAGGTGGGTGTTGGCACACACACACACACACACACACACACACACACACACACACACACATTATAGTTACAGAACTGTGAACAGCATGGTGGTGAACTGGGCTCCACAATCATTCTCAAATCAAACAAGCCATTGGAATCATAGGAAAGCAGTTGCTGTATTCAATTATTCGGGCGCGATGATCAGTATAACTCAGGTTAATTCATGGTTAAGTACGAGACTGAATGTGGGCCGAAATTATATGTGTTCGCTCAATTTAATTGTCTGTCTTTCTTTTGGAACGACATCTCAAGTTATTATGTATGTATGGTGTGGGACAATAACAACTCCCAAGTCTCCTGGAACAATGAAAATAAGCGTTTTTTTTTTTTTTCCATTGTGAGAAAAGTGTCTTGAGCTCTTAAGATTCCATGAGTGGTTTTGGAAATAATTTGTTCACTTTCTTTTGAAGACAGCCAATATCTACATATCGCTGAAGAAACTGAAAGATTTTTTGTTACATTCATAAATAACGTTTGCTTGCTTTATAAATGTACAGGATTAACTTTCTTCACACTATAATGAGCTCGAATTTGAAGACGAATTAAGATTGTGAGTAATGTTAACATCATTTTCTGCTGGAGTCTAGGAGTCCTACAACCAACAAATCATTTGGAATCGGTATGATCAAGGTTTTGGCTTTAGATTATTGTATCTTTTTAACATGGCAAAGATCCCTAATCCCTTTTCGATCAGTTGATGGCCAAGCATGGTCTGACTGGAGGGATGATTTGAATAGTAAGCAAGGTGACACTTTCTTATCTTATAACTGCAGTCCTTTATTTTCATGAAACCACGACATACTATTCAAGTTGGGGAATGACTCAGTTTAGTCAGGTAAAACAATATAATTAGCCACAACCTATTGCGCCCACGGAGACTATTGTTTTTGCTTGTAAGATTATTATTCCGGCCTCAGAAACTCGCGATTAGTCCTAAAGAACTGGAGGCTGCGGAAGGAATCTGAAGGGCCCAGGTTGTGTCCTGGCATGGGCCATAGCTGATAGAAAATAATCCAAATCTTTTACGTGCTGTGGCAGGATGAGTCGTATCAGTACTATGAGTGTCCAAGATAAGGTGGTCATGACTAAAGGAAATTTCAGTGGGACCTGAGAAAGTATTCTGGGATTGAAACTTGGTGGACCGATTCCTAAGAGTTTATTTCCTTTTATTTAAAAAAAATCCAAATCTCCCCTGTGGGGTCAAGGTCATTATAAGAAACAATAGATAGAGACTAGTGACTGTCCACAAGACAGTTACAAAGTTCTTGTTGTATATATAATTATAGTTCTTTATTTTGAGGAATCTTTTCTGATGCATAAAAAGATAAAAAATTCTATATGATACTCTGTTATCTTGAGTGCAAATTGCTTAAGTGTTCTTTACTGGATAAGAAAATTTTATTATTTTCAATTTATTGTTGCCAGTTTCGTTTTGCATTTGGTGTGAAGCGTTGGACACTGAACGACGACCGTTTGCACTTTCAGGAGATTTTTTTCTCGAGGATTTATTTCTGCCAATAGCGTTGGTTCTAAATCAATTTACTTGTTTTTAAACGCCATAATTTGAGAGAACAGGCTATATTCCACAATTGATATTGTTATAATTCCTGTACCAGATGGCATGTATTAAGTGCGTTTGTCCAGGTGCTGACAATTATATCGATGCACTTGAATATTAGCAACGAAACACTGCGAAGTGGCTTTCGAAATTCAGTATTCACATCTATGGAGGCCAGTAATCTTTTCATAATATATTTTAAGAATTTCATAATGGTTTGATTATAAACTGGATCAATATTCTTGTCAGCAGCTGCACAATACAGTGTGTGTAACACTTGGTGCATTACAGATGTGTGCGCAACATAGCTGTGTGTGTCACCAAACCCACCTGCCCGGACCCTCCCTCTGACACTTCAGGCTACCGACGACCCAAGAATGTCTGTGGCTGCACTGTGTAAGAATTATCACAAATTTAATTCGTATTATAAATATTGTCAGTAATTTGAGTCAAAGCCTAGTATAGTAGAGAGAGAGAGAGAGAGAGAGAGAGATTTTTTACGAATAAATACACTACTTTTTTCTTAATTATTTTTTATTTTCATTATCGAGAATTATATTTAGCTGTGGAGATATATTTTGAAATGGATGGGGGTATAGCTAGACTTCATTTTTTTTTAGTGCGAAATGGCAATGTAGGTGTGGGACACCATGCCGTAACACTGATAAAACTGGGCAGCCAAGCTGTCTGGTTAAATGTTTAACGTCCCTCAGATATCTTCCTGTCCCCCGAGTGAGGATAGTGGAGTGCAGGATAACTACAGCTTTAGCCAGCAGTTCACTGAATTCACGTTTAAATGAGCTTGGGGCCACAACAACAACAGTACTAGATGCATTTCATAATTAGTATAATCGTTTGAAAGCATTAAGCATAAAATAAAAAAAATCCTCAATGAATATCAAGGAGTAAGATCTTTATTATGCCAACAGGTACTGCCGGAGGAGGGGGAGGTTCTTTGACTAAAGAAACAACCTGATTTCCGCCTACACAGTTTCAGTATGATACCGGCCCGGCTTCACTTAACTTTATGTGAAATCTACGTGTCTGAATTATTAGGGAGAGTTTTCTAATAACTAAAGGAAAATAAGATTGGTCATCCAGTTATACTTATGTATGTTTAATTGACAGCTTAATCAAACTAGCCCCACACGTGGATTAATAAATAAAATGATCATAAATATATAATGTATTTTCATCTCCAGGTAAAAGATTTGGTCTGATAAAATATCAAGACGAAATGAGTGACGAAGAGAGAAAGAGAGAGAGAGAAACCGGTTTTGTTACGTCGGACTAATAAAAAGTGACAGGAAAGATGGGAGAAATGGGAAGAAAGGAGGGCAGACACAGAAAAAAGAATGATAAACGTAAAGGACGAAGTAGGCAGCACTACATCAAGTGAGTGGATGATGGTCGCCACCAACTACCACAAATTAAATGAGTGATATACTATGCCTTCCCTGTATGATACCATTGCATGTAATACCCTCAACACCACCTTGCAAACCATTCAGAACGCCTTACGCATCACCACTGGTTACTTCAAAATCATTCCCACACTTGACTTATGTTCTGATAATGAAGTCCTCCCTGTCAGAAACTACCTAGATATGGGAGACACACAGTTCTACGCAACAGCCTGTGTCAGTACATAACTCCCCTGTGTGTCTGTACATGATACAGACTCAAAGCAATGAAGAAGCACCGATACAGACTTCCTTCACTCGCCAGCCAATGAAACACTCCGATCAAAATAGTGCATTACATACCCCCTTTACTGACCTCCACGCATCGGAGGTGACTTTATACAGATGTGACCGAGTTCATCTAGCAAGGCTTAGGTTAGGACATTACCCAACCTTCTCAGCTACCAGCTTAGATTTAAGTTTGGTGGAATCGCAGATGACACGTGACGTTTTGTAGAATATACCCACACAATATAACACACATAATGGAGCACTGCACAGCACATGCCACACTAAGACACAGGCAACACTTCACCTGTATAGGGAACCTATGAGACAACCCCATAGGGGCTGTTTCTTCCCAACGGTCGACGGGTCTGCTCAATCAAACTGACTGGATTTGTGCATAAACAAAAATATTATAGGTGAGACTTGCTTTACTAGGATGAGCAAAAGGACAAAGCAGATTCATCTCATGTCTCTTGTTCCTTCAGCATAAACAGAGCTCAGTTAGGAAATAAAAATTATCATGAGCTTTCTGGGGAGTACGTTGGAAATGCAAGGAAAGGAGGGAGATCAGAACCCTCTCGTGTTTCTACAGTAGTTCCTTCCACAAATTTTTATTAGAGAGATAATAGTTGAGGTTAGTTTATTTGTTAATATGAGTGCGTCTCTGAATGTTGGGTGAGACTACTGAGGAAACTAACATCCATAATCTAGTTACACAGTCGTTTGGGTAATTTAGAAACCAACGACACTGAATAGAATTGATCGGGTCACTTGAACACTTTACAAAGCAACAAAATTACACTAATTGCAGTCTTTTGAATTATTTAGGAACTGACATTAAAGCAATAACAAAGACATTTTGATGATTTGGAAGCCAGCATCACTAAGAAATTTATATGGTCGTTTGCATTATTTAGAAAGCAACATCTAAGCTAAGTACGGGTTCGTTTGTATATTTTAGAAACTAATACCACATGGCTAACTACATGGTCCCTGGGACAATTCAGATTCCAACATCACTAAACTAATTAAACAGTCCTTAGAACTAGAAACAGCAGTAGTATGCTCATATGAGGTTACTTTAATATACTGGAGTCTAACATCGTTAAGGTACCAGTAATTACAAGAGAACAACATCACTACACGGGAATTCCCAGTTCAGTGCTTAGCCAGTCCAGTCGCCACTATGCCCGACTGACGAGCGCCTACGACCACAACTGCTCTTGCCTTCGACCCGTTGAGGGGGGTATCCAGTATCAGATCGGGGCCTCCGAGAGCCAAGAAGATCGTGGGGACCGTGAATTGGTTCAACGTGAAGGCTGGATACAGATTCATCAAGGGCCAGGACAGTGGTGCTGATGTTTTCATACAGACTTGGGATCGTTGCCCCAAATTCACGGCACCTCCAATCGCTCTCTAGGCAAGGGTGAGACAGTGGAGTTTCGTCTCTTTCAATCTCCCAATGGTCCTGAGGCTAGGGATGTCATTGGGCCGGAGGGTGTTGTTGTGCAGGGCTCTACCCATGCACGGTGACGCTCCGTGGACCGGAGATGCAGGCTAAGGGTCCTGGATGCTCTGGAGAGATTAACACCATCGTTGCGATGTGCATTGCGATGGCACAAGCTTTTTGTGTGGGGGTGACAAGGCTGTTTTGTGCGTTCTCCTCCCTCAAATCTTTAAGGAAAATGGGCTGCCACGCCTTGCCAACCATCGAAGCTTTGCCCTCATTGCATGTTCCATCCCTCGCAGGAGCTTCAGGCTTGGCAGCTGCAGACACCACAACCCCACAGTACACCGCGGAAAAGGCTGCAACTGGATGCTTCCCTCAACAGGGCAACTGGAACTGCCA
>NC_136961.1:8580608-8698108 GCF_032717465.1 Coenobita brevimanus
TAACTACATCTGATCTTCCAATTACTACCGTACTACTGCAACGTTCACTAACACATCACCAAGACTATATAGGCTAAACATCACTAAATATTTGCCTCTTTCATCATACGACAATCATCATTACTACAACAACCACTATTTACCACAATTTACCACTACAATGGTCGTTGTTATTACCATTACCATCCTCATTGCTACCACACCTACCAATTCCACCATCACAAGCTACCCATTTAAGTTTACTTGACATGGAGAATCCAAATTTTGCTGTCAGGTGACACTTTTTTTTTTTTTTTTTTAATGCAAGGAAGAAGGAACCAACGGCCAGGAGCCCGCAAACCGTTCCTTCCAAGAAAAAAAAAAAACAATACAACAGAGAGCCAAATTCAAGATCCATTCATTTCGAGATGCCTTGGACACACTGCGTTTGAAAGACTGGAGATCATAGGAAATAGAAAATACTGACAGAGGGAGACAATTCCAGAGATGACCTGTTGCATAAATGGACTGGGAGTAACGGTTAACTCTTGCATTAGAGCGTTGGACAGAAAAGAGATGAGAGTTTGTTGTTACAAGGGTGCTACGTGCCCATTGTACAGAAGGAGAGATGCAAGCAGACAGCAGAGGAGCAGTGACCATCGAGGCAGCAATAGAAAAGAGATAATGATGCAAGAGTGCGGTGATGAGACAGGGGTTGAAGGAAGCCAGTAGGAGGAGGACAGTTAATGAGACGAAAATCCTTTGACTCCACCCTATTGGGAAGAGCTGTATGTGGAGAGCCTCCCCACACATGAGAGTTGTACTCTACACATGAGCGAATAAAACCCGTGGATAGTCAACAACTGAGCAGGGGAAAAGAAGGTATGTAGTCGGCTTAGCAAACTTAATCTCTTGGAAGCAGATTTTATGAGGTATCATATGATCTCTCCAAGAAAAATCCAGAGAGAATGAAACCCCAACTATGTTTAAGGATGATGCAGGATTCAACTGGATATTATTAAACATTAGTGGGTACTCCTGTGGAAGATTCTGACGGGTTGATAGGTGTAAGAACTGGGTCTTTGACGCATTAAAAACAAGGTTACTTCTACCCAAGTCAGAGATACGAGCGAAGTATGACATTAGGTGTGACATAGCCTCATCCCTTGTTTGTTGAAGTAACTGCTGAGATGGACGTTGCGGAAACCAAATGGAAAGGTGAAGGGTGGAATCATCAGCATATGAGTGGATAGGGTTAGATATACAAATTAGGTCATTGATGAGTAAAAGGAATAGAGTTGATGTTAGGACAGAGCCCTAGGGAACACTACTGTTGGTAGATCTAGGAGAAAAACGGTGGCCGCCTTCAATAGCAGCTATAGAACTCTAGACCAGAAAGGAAGCTATGGATGAAGGCACAGAAAGAAGACTAGAAACCGTAAGAGGGCAGTTTGGAAATTAAAGATTTATGCCAGACTCGGTCGAAAGACTTTTAGATGTCAAGTGCAGTGACTAAGCTCTCGCCGAAGTCCCGAAAGAAGGATGACCAGGAGTCTGAAAAGTAGGTGAGAAGATCGCCAGTGGAGCGTCCATGATGGAACCCATACTGATGATCAAAAAGAAGGTTTTGATAGGAGAGAGGCTTTAATTTTTTTTTTTTTTTTTTCAAAGAATATACTCGAAAACTCTTGAGACACAGGATGTTAAAGCAATTGGGCGATAGTTAGAGGGTTGGAAATGGTCACCCTTCTTCTGGACTGGCTGAATGAGAGAAAACTTCCAGCAAGAAGGAAAGGTACAAGTTTTAAGACAAAGTTGAAAGAGTGTACCTAGGCAGGGTGTAAGCAAAGAGGCACAGTTCTTGAGAACAACAGGAGGGATCCCATCAAGCCCATATGCCTTGTTATTACTAAGGCCAGTGATGGCAGAAAATATTGTCCATCTGTTGAAGAAATTTTAATGCCATCCATGAGGAAGTCAGAGGGGAGAAGTGATGGAGGAACAGCACCAGAATCGTCTAAGGTGGAATTGGAGGAGAAAGTCTGAGCGAAGAGATCTGCTTTATCTGTAGAAGAAATAGCTACAGAGCCATCAGAGAAGAAAAGAGGAGGGAATAATGATGAGGTAGAGTTGTTAGAAAGGTTTCTGGCAAGGTGCCAGAAGGAGCGGGAAGAATCTGAGTTGGAGAGTTAACAGCATTTAGTACAGGTGAAATTAATTTTAGCAGAGCGAAGAACAGATTTAGCACGATTCCGGGCAGAAACATAAAAAAGATGTGATTCGGGTGGGTTGGCTCTGATACGTTTTATAGGCCCTCTCCGTATTGTGGACAGCTTAAGAACAAGCATGATTAACCCCTAAACCACGGGGCGTCACTTTCATGATGCTCGGGCACAAGGATCATACTGCGGGGTATCACTTTTGTGATTCTGTGTTATTTTGAATTCGCCTGGGCTTTCAAGTGGTGGCTTGTATCATCTATCAGTACTACTAGTGTCCTGCTATAGTCAGTTCTGCTAATGTCATCTGTACTCCCATCCACTGTTGACAATTTAGCCATTTTTCCCCTGTCCTTGACTCCCCTCCTTACCTCCCCTCCACTACCCTCTCATCTCGCCTGCCCAGCCGCGCTGTGCTACGCAAATCCTGGACAGATTTTTCCACTCATTTTATCAATTGAAACATGCCCTATGCCCTATTCTTATACAAAATAATATATAAAAGAAAGAGAAAAGGTAATTGATACTGCCATACACCTGGAATGAGTTAATTATCACCTGGCAACACCCCACATGCACTCGTTCTCTAATTTTCCCTGTTTATTTCCCCTAGAAATATGCCGTATGACCTATTCCTGTAATAAAAATATATGCAAGAAAGGAAGGGAGGAGCCTAAGTGATATTTACATTCACCTGGAACTACCTAATTTATTATGTATTGTCTAGATTTCCTGCCAATCATTTATTAGCATGTAAATTAGCAACTGTCACCACGCTGACATTGTCAACCCTTCCCTGCCCGTAGGCCACATCGTTCAGTTTACTGTCGTCTTTCAAGGTGAAACCATGTCGGATTCGCGCCTGTCCAATTCCGCCTCTTCTTAGCCCACTGTAAAGTGCCATGTGACCTCTACCCCTACTAAACCTCATGTGGGAAGGGGTAAAGGGCTAAGTGACTGCTGTTGCACGTGAACTCGCTAATTTATCAATGATTATGATGGACAGTGACTACGATCTTTCTAGTGACTCTAAAACAGTGCAAGTGGAAATGTAAATAATGTGTAAATAATATGTAAATAGCAAGTGAAAGCAATGAATGTAAATATAACTGAACAGTGGAAAATAGTTTTATAAGTTACTGCAAGTGACAGTGCATAATATATTGTAAATAAAATAGAAATGTAAATAATGTAAATAAAATAGAAAATGTAAACAGAAATGTAAATAATTAGTATTATAAGATATAAGTATAAATACTTGGAGTAATGAAAGTGATAGTGAAAGCTGAGCTCTAGGATGTATAAATACTTGGAGTAATGAAAGTGAAAGTGAAAGCTTCGCTCTCTATGCTAGTTTACTGAACGAGAAAGTGAATGCCTGGAGTGAAAATAAACTACTAGTACTGAAAGAGATTTATGGATAAATACTGTATATATAAATAAGTGTAATAAAATACTAGGAATATAAAGTGTGAGAGTGTTTATAAATAAAAAATGACAGCTCCGCCTCTGAATACCACCAGGGAACAAGCGAGGGTGGAAAGCTCGTATGCGCTTGTAATTTACATTGCTTTCACAGTGTTTTTTTTTCTTGGATTATAGATTCCAAACTACTTGAAATTCATAGAATAGTGTTTGTAGTGATAATATCAGTCAGTGGTACGCATATTAAGGGGTATCGGGAAATGTAAAGTGGAGACTTCGTTACCCAACTTCAGATGCCTCCACAAGTCCTACGGTAGTCGACGAAGGCTCAACAAACATCCCAGGAGAAAGCTGAAGGTATGTGCCATAGGCTTATTTAATTGTAATATTCTAGGACTAATAACTGATTTTTGGCAAATATTCTTTAAAAGTCAGTTGAAGCATGATTATCCCCGCGGGACGGACACGGCGCATTCCCGAGATCCCCGCAGTTAGGGGGTTAAACCAAGGCTTTTATGTATTAGTCAGTGGATGTGAGAAAGAAATGTATGCTTCCATGCCCAACAGATTTTTTTTTCTTTTTTATGTGTCTGGCTCAGAGCACAGCCTGCTCCCTCCATAATGCGCATGGCACACTCAGATGCCTTCCGGTCATCGAAACAATAATCACTCCAGAGAAAATTAAAGAAGTACTGCCTGAGGGCCTCCCTATTAGCAGTTCCAAAGTGAGAAAACCAACATGCCTTTGGAGTGTCCACAGGCCGTACTGGAGTGATACGACAGGTTAAGGTAATAATGTTGGGATTGGAGAGGCCCAAAGGAGAGGATAGATTAACAGCATAAGCAGACGGATTAGCTGTAAGGAAGAGATCAAGCATGTAGGAACTTTCTCCAAGGTAGTCAGGGATACAGGTAGGATGCTGTACAAGCTGTACTAGGTCATTAAGGATAGTAAAAATGTAGTCTTGCTCACCAGGTGGATCAATGAAAGGAGAGGAGAGCCAAAGGTGGTGGTGAATATTGAAATCTCCTAGAATGGAGATTTCAGAGAAAGAAGAAACGGATAGGCTGTGTTCCATCGTAGAAGTAAGATAGTTAAAGAATTTTTCATAGCCAGTAGAATCAGGGGATACGTAAACAGCACAGATATAATTTATTTAGTCAGAGAATAACAGGAAAGCCGAAGCCAGAGAGAAGAAAATTCAGAAGAATCAAGGTCAGCAACACGAGAGCAAGATAAGTCGTTGTGTACATATTCACAACAGCCACTTTTGGCTTTGAAATGAGTATTGAGAAAGTAGAAGGATAAAGAAAGGGTTTGCTATCAGTTGCCTCATGGTGGTCCTGTAGGACTACATAATAGATAGATAGATAAATAGATAGATAGAGAGACAGATAGAAGCAGGGAGTCAGATGATGAGAAGGTGTTGTATCTGCGAGAATCGAGCAGTGCTAAACATGCTTACACACTCTTAACACTGAGGAAAGCTGACGACAGCGGCCAGTAAGGAGATGATGCAGTTAGCTGTCAGCAGTCCTCTCGTGAAAAAGATCTGGTAACCATGCACACACATATACACACATACTCACACACAGGCTCCTTAAGCTTTCCATCCACGAGGAACACACGTGACACACCCCTGCTACACCAGATTTTAGGGAAGAGAGCTCAGACGGAGATTAGCCACAGAAGAGGAAACAGAGAAGGAGACAAGCGACCCTAGAGAGAGGTCGAGACGGAGATTAGCCTTAGAACAGAGAGAGAGAGAGAGATAGCGAGACAGGGAGGTAGCTACCCGGGACTTATACTCGTTCCGTGTGAGAGACCTGTTTAATATTTCCAAGACAAATAAAAATAGTCCCATACTATTCTTTACCTCTCCTGTCACTACATGACATTTGGTGGGGAAGCTACTACAAGATATAAAAGCCGCTCGACCACAAGTCTAAAATATACTTCTCTACAAGTAACTACAAAGTCCTTATGACATTTGGTAGCAGCGAACGTATACGAACCTCGTCTACGAATCAACATTAAATTCCTACAAAATATCAAGATTGAAAACAACCAACAACATCAGCTCCTGACAGTATTCTCTCCATCCAGCCCCCTCCGTCTCCCAGATCATTACGCTGATGCAGAGGTCAAGAGATCACTCGACGCCTTGCAAGTAGCTTAACGACAAACCAGCAAATCTGCGGACATTGTCTCCGAATTAAAAGCAAATTTCTACAAAAGCAACCGAGACTACAAGATTAGCTTAAGTTCTACATTGAATCCTACAAAATACAGCCTACAGTGCAAATAGTCTACAAGTCTACGACGAATCAGCGAACTACAGCCATCTACAATCAACTACAATTAACAACTCTACATCGTCTGTATAATCTTCTACACGCACCTACAAGTAGCGGCAGTCTTCATCCCACAACGAGTAAATCACTAGAGAAAAGGACCGAGAAAACATCGACATAGAAAAACGGAACAAACAAACGAAGAGTGAGACACGACTCACAACTCATCTTACTCACTCGTCTTCACTCAAGTTACTCATCGCTACTCATTCACTCACCACAGCTACCAGTGTGGGAAGCCGACGTCACCATGTGCTGAGATGACATCACAACGCGAGTCTGCCATGCCAAGCAACGTGTGACTGACACCAGGCACTTCTCACCCACTACTCATTACTCATTATTCACATAGCTCCTACTCATACTCACTTATTTTCACATTTAAGTTGGAAATTCGACGTTCTATGCTGAGGTTTGCCTGGGACAGCCGTTAACCACTACAAATACCAGGCCATGGAGTTTCCTGAGTAATATCGTCCATCAACACACCACTAGAATTATCAAGAAATCTTCAATCAAACCTGTATTTTCTTCCGAGATCGACTTTTGTATCGACACACCTCTACGATCTGTATCAAGTGGGTAAAATTATACTTGCTCATTTCTTCTCAGTGCTAAAATTAGCTATATTCAACTTATTTACTCATCAAGTTTGCTAGGACATAAATAAACAAGAGGCGTATTTCATAACATCATATCTTAATGACAGGAATATTTTCGCCACCACCCACGTTAATACCAGATGACACACAAATTGCCACAACATCAGACTCACAATTAAGAGACAGCCCACCCATTGTACAACCCTCACCACACGCTAAAGATAAAGAAACAAATACGGGAGTTTCGGATGATGAGTGGGAAACCCCTTCAGACATAGAGAGTGACGACTTTGCAGCTGCCTTGCATATGTATGCCATTATACTTAACAGGGTTCACCGGTCCGGTCATACATATTCCACCATTCCCTCACATAACGATAAACTCGTACAAGTTGAATTAACAGGGCAATCATTAAAAATGAATCAAGAAATAAATACTGCTGATCTAAAAACCACACCTCACGTTTTTGTTTATCACGAGGATAAGACTGCCCCAAAATTCTCTGGCACAGACAAAGATCGCATTGATGTCATTTCATTAATCAGTCAGTGCGAACAAATGTTCATCAAGCGCCACATACTAGATGAACAAGAGAAAATTGCTATTTTTTCATCTTGCATAAGCCAGGAAAGATGTCCAGCAAGCAATTTATTGCGCTCCAATAAGCTACATCGTGCTAGGACATATGATGAATTTAAAACTGAATTTCTGAAGAAATTTTCTGGAGGTATGAACTTCTTGCCAGGTATAATTCCAGAATTACATAAAATTGTAGATCTTGTAAGGGAGCACACTACAAACCATGTGCTCAGTGAAATAACTGCTGATGTCTCCACAATCAAGAGAACCCTATTAGCTACTCTGGAGAATTCTAAGTGGATAACAGATGATGGAAAGATGTCCCCAGACCTCGTCGTGGACATCATTGGTTATGTAGCTGCCTTGTGTAAATTACCTGGTAGGACCCTTAAGATCGCCAAAACGATCGCGTACACCCCAGGAATGTGCATACTAGACTTAATGAACGAGGTAGAGATGCAGTGCAGTAAAGCAGGTGTGGTCGACACACATGCACATTCTGGTAGAATCAGGGTACCTGAGACAGTATCAGCTGTGAAAACATCTACACCGACCCCAAACAGAGAACAAAATCGATCGCGACCAGAAATGAGGCAGCCAAAACAAACAAAGACGCCTAGAAATCGTTCCCACACGCCTTCCTACAGGCAGTTTCATAAGTTTTCGCGCAGCCCGAGCAGGTCTCGCGCCATAAACAACACACACTTCTTATGGGAAATCACCTCGTAGGTCACAGTCAAGGGATAGGTCCATTCTGTGTCATTACTGTGCAAAACCAGGACACACAAGGTATGAATGCTTTATCAAGGCAAAAGAGGATAATCAAAAGACACAAGGATTTGGTCCTTACTGTAGGCATCATAGATACCAAGGGCACTGGACTAGTGATTGCAAAACAGTAGAAAAAATTGTGTCTATGTTCAAATCGGGGGAAGACCAAGTCATGACAAAAAACGAACAAACGTAAAGAAGAACAAGGTTAAACTTCACATAGGAGGCATGTTGGGAAATGAGTGTATCTTGATACCAGCGGTATGTGAGGATCAAAACGTTTCCTTATTTTTAGATACAGGCTCTCCAGTGAACTTAATAACACATGAAGAACTAAACAGAATTCTTAAAAAAAAAAAGAAAGTAACTTTTCTGGATGAAGCTGATTTAGAATTATACACAGTAGATGGTCAAGAGATTACAGTAAAAGGTATGATAAGATTAAATCTCAGTTTCACAGAAACTACAAGACCATTCTCTGCATTGTTCTATATCGTTGAAAACTTAGCAATTAAAGCTCATATGTTACTGGGCTTAAGATCCATGAGAACTGAGAACATAACTATACTCCCACAAATGAATGGAATAGACTTTGATAATGAATTCATGGAGGAAATACTTTCAGAGCCCTTACCGATTGGTAGAAGAGAGCCAAAAAGAATTGGTAATATTAAAGGCTTAAACAAACATACACAAACAGATGAGTGTATAGATCCACTTACACCAGCAACCCCATCCTCCAAAATTAGTAACCCAGATAACAGTACTGATTTATCAATTTTTCCAGCCCATCTCACTAATGATTTGGTTATACCACCTAATTCATACATGAAGGTTACCATAAAGAGCAAATTACGGAATAGTACTGTTCTTGTCTTAGAAGAATTATGTAAAGTAAAGGGATTGTCAGTAGAAAACGCATTATGTCATACGAACGACGAAGGGCTAACTCGGATATTCATTATTAATCACATGAATGGGGAAGTTCAGTTGAAGAAGGGAACTTGCATAGTTAATATTGAAAAATGTTTCGCCCCTGTGAAGGAAATAAATATTCGTGGAGTAACAAGTGAGATAAAATCTACGGATAGAGAAAGAATAAAAGAGAATTTAATTCACTCAGGTGAATTTGACGAAGAAAATGATTTGTTAACCCTGCTGGAAACATACAGGGACACCGTAGCATTGCCCGGAGAACAATTAGGGTGTACTAACTTGATTAGTCACATGATTAATGTGCACCCAGAAACACCACCAATTTTCGTACCAGCTTATCGCATACCACACTCCCAACGTACACTTGCAAATCAGTATGTCGATGAAATGTTAAAGCTTGGAATTATTGAGCCTTCAGTTTCTCCGTGGAACGCCCCCCTTTTCTTTGTGCCTAAGCGAAATGGAGAAAAATTATTGCACTACAGACTTAGAGGCACTTGCAGTGATTTTTGCATTACAAAAGTTTCGAGATTTGGTATATGGTTACGAAATCCACTTATTCACCGACCATAAACCACTGGTAGGTATGTTTAAAGAAAAACTCCTTTCTGGGAGGAGAGCAAGATGGAAATGTACAGTTGAAAACTACAATGTACAAATTCATTATATACAAGGTAAAATGAACATAGTAGCTGACGCATTATCTAGGAACCCGAACACAATTCAGGTCGCGGCGTTAGATCTCAAAGGAAATATCCCAAACCACGAGGATATCGCAAAGGCACAAAGACTTGACGCAGTATGGTCAAAAGTAATATACAAGTTAGAAAGTGGAGATGACATACAATTACCCAAACTTCATGTCCCACTTGAACAATTCACAATGGTCAATAATACATTATACAAAATTAACTCTAAGCAACCAAAACGCCAAAGAAATACTAACCAGTTGGTAGTACCTAATGACATGATACCCCAAGTATTACGAATGATACACGACAGCCCACATGCAGGACATCCTGGAAAGGATAAGACATTCAACCAAGCCCAGCTATTATATTACTGGCCTTCATTACGAAAAGATATAAACAATCATATAGACAGATGCGAATCATGTGCAAAACACAAAGGATACCCAATCACACCTGCACCGATGGGTAATTACCCAGTACCACATCAACCATGGGACGTTGTCGCTGTTGATTTACTCAAGATGCCATTATCATACAATAATAACCTATACTTATTCGTAGCAACGGATCATTTTTCCCGTTATGTCATTTTAGCTCCAATTAAAGATAAGACAGCAGAGACAGTAGCAAAGGCAATAACAGATAATGTAATATGTCGCTTTACTACCCCAAAGGTATTAATAAGTGATAATGGATGAGAATTTAATTCTGAGATCTTACAAGAAATATGTAAATAATACAACATCAAAAAGGTTAACGTTTTGGCCTATCACCCAGCATCGAATGGGTTGGTAGAGAGACAAAATAAAAAGGTATTAGATGTGCTACGACACATTCTCAGTGAAAATTATGCAAGCTGGGATGATTGGATTCCCAGAGTAGAGGCCTCCATTAATGGGTCTATAAATAAAGCCATTGGTGACACACCACATTTCATTATATATGGCACAGATAAAAAATTACCATATGAGCTCCTAGAAGGTGACAGCATGCCTATATACAATTACGATGATTACTCTAAACTCCGTTTACGTGAATTCCAGGACATTCACAAAAGAGTGAAAAAACAATTAACGATGTCCAAGGAAGAAATGACGGAGGCATTTAACAAGAAGGCAAAAGATTCACCTATCAGCTTAGGAGACATTGTTTACGGTATCATTCATACGAGAGACAATAAATTATCCCCTAAATTTGAGGGCCCATACAGAGTAATTAACATAAAAGCAAACAAAGTTTTAATTAAATCACTTTCAAGTGGCGAGGAAAAACAAGTTCATATTGACCATTTAAAACGAGTTTCAAGGGAATTATCACATAATTATTCAGCCTCGGATACAACCGAACAGGTGAACGTACCTCAAGAAACCAAGCAAGAACACAACAATGATTACAAAAAGAAATTAAGGTCATATACCAAACAATCGAACATAGGTGCAACTATTCCAATGAAATCTACAGTACATCATTTACGAGAATTAAATATCGATTTATACTCCTTCTATAAATGAAATAACAGCCAACCGTAACGCACATCATCACTATCATCAACCACAGCTTTATAGGAAATTAATAGATTTTTTTTTTTTTCGGTAGGTTACGATGAAGGGACTTATGTTATGGATTCTCCTATACATAGTAAGAGTATATGCGCACCTAGACCCCAAGCATATAGTACGACAAGGATGCCTCATAGCTCCAACGGCCACGACTACAATCGTCAAGGACGTCATGAGTACTGAAATAAGTCTAGATTACTTGTATGACTTACCTACTTATCTAGAAAGACTTGCGACGCCGATGCGAACTCTGGACTTCAAGATAGGGAATTATGTTTCACAAGCACATAACACCAAGGAAGTGGATGAAATGGTGAAGTTAGCGAAATGGAAACTAGAATAGACGAAGTCAACTATGCTCGTTATGATCCAAGATCTCCCATCTTATGGAACGGAGGTACTGAGCGACAGGAACAATATCACACATACTCGCCAAAAGCGCGGTTTGTTCGATCTGGGCGGCGCAGTTCTTGGGAACATCTTTGGATTGGCTACAGAGGATGACCTTAAAGAAATAAACAACAAATTTAATAAGATAGCTCAGGTACTAACATACCAAGATAAATTCATCACAGGACAGAACTCAGCAATGAAGACAATTGTGAAAAATCTGAAACAAGCAGAAAACGTAGCTCTCGAGAGTGTAGATAAAATAAATGAATTAGAGGGCAACGTTACTCTTTTCCAGCACTTCTCCATCATCACAGAACATATTGACACGATTCTACTACAATTAGAGAACACTAGAGATCGTTTCAGGGCACTTATGCAAGGAATTTCGAATGCTGGTGATGGCAAGATCACAAATGACTTACTCCCAGTTCATGAGCTACGTCAGATAGTTAGTCAAGGCATACATAAACATAAATTGAAGCCATTGTTCCGCAGTAGGGAATTTATGCAATATTACCCGTACTTAGAAGCAACACTAACACCAACATCAGTGATAGTTCATGTACCATTCATCACTGAAGACCTGTTCACAGTATACCAAATACACCCTTTTCCCTATAAAAATAACAACACTTTGGTCATCATCAACATCAACACAGACATCGAACTCATCATGGTCTCCAAGAGACGAGACACTGTCACTTTCGCAAGTGAGTCAACGATTGAGCGAAAGTGCCGCACATCCTTACATGCTGTTCATCTTTGTCCTGCGTACATTTTCACGTTTCAGCCTACTGATAGTCCCTTGTGAAATGGCTATCATTAGCAATAACAATATTCATCATCATTGCAACTTCACTTTTGCTCCAGATAAACTTGTACACCATCAACGCATTGGACACTCACAGTTTTTTTATTTCCCTCATAACACATCAGTTTACATAGTCTGTCCACATATACCACCATCTCATACTTCAGCCTCAGGATTATACATAGCACCAGACTACTGTGCGGTATTTACACCATCCATGTCCACTTTATTCATCATCAATCACTACGCCATTATCAACCATACACACAAACATTTCCACCAACTGCCTAATATGAACTTAAACATGAGCACAAGTATTAAGCTGACTTCACCTAAGTTTGAAACTATGCAGCTGATCAATGAAACAATGAATCCCTGGGAAGATTTGAGTTTGAGTATGTTCAACCCATATTATGTGTATAGCCAAGCACCTTCTGTCTTTATAATCGTCTGCATTGTAGTTGCAGTACTGCTGTTCGCAATGCACAGAATGCATGCAAGAATTGCTAATTTGGAGTCATTATTTAGTGGGGGGAGAGTTAACATCACAGTTAACCACCCTGAATGAAGTGTATATATTTTGTATATAGTATTAATTATATATATAAAAAAAAATAATAATAATAATAATACAAAGAAGAATGACCCATATATGACAGACCAGTACCATTATCTTTGAATGAAATATTAATAACTCTTACAATAATCTTAATTTTAAACTATTTTTATTCTTGCATGTATGCATTTCACTATAATATCCCAAGTACATACTGTATTACAGTTAAATAATTTACTTTAATGCATTTATTCAAATATGTATACAACTTATTTAAAATGTAATATTACTGAATAATCACTATTTACTATGAATAATATATGTATACAACATTCATACAATTATGTTACTTTACAATATTATGTATTTCACTTAATTAACTTATAAGTTCATTATAATATGTATGTAGTATGTATTAATATGGTATAACTATTAAATGTCGATGGTACGCCATTTTCGCGCGGCCGAGCAAATGTAGGACTACATAATAGATAGATAGATAAATAGATAGATAGAGAGACAGATAGAAGCAGGGAGTCAGATGATGAGAAGGTGTTGTATCTGCGAGAATCGAGCAGTGCTAAACATGCTTACACACTCTTAACACTGAGGAAAGCTGACGACAGCGGCCAGTAAGGAGATGATGCAGTTAGCTGTCAGCAGTCCTCTCGTGAACAAAGATCTGGTAACCATGCACACACATATACACACATACTCACACACAGGCTCCTTAAGCTTTCCATCCACGAGGAACACACGTGACACACCCCTGCTACACCAGATTTTAGGGAAGAGAGCTCAGACGGAGATTAGCCACAGAAGAGGAAACAGAGAAGGAGACAAGCGACCCTAGAGAGAGGTCGAGACGGAGATTAGCCTTAGAACAGAGAGAGAGAGAGAGATAGCGAGACAGGGAGGTAGCTACCCGGGACTTATACTCGTTCCGTGTGAGAGACCTGTTTAATATTTCCAAGACAAATAAAAATAGTCCCATACTATTCTTTACCTCTCCTGTCACTACATGACATTTGGTGGGGAAGCTACTACAAGATATAAAAGCCGCTCGACCACAAGTCTGAAATATACTTCTCTACAAGTAACTACAAAGTCTTTATGACAGTCCCATCTAGTAGCAACTTTGGCAAAAGGTCTTCACTGAAGTCCTTCGAGATATAAATGTGGACCTATATAAGGGTATTTGACATGTTTAATTACTTTTTACAGCAAACTGTTTGAAACAAGAGCTTCGTCGCCGGTCCCAGAGTAATTCTACTCTTGTTTTTCCCTAATGCTACCACAATGTGAGGGTCGTGAGAATTTTGACAATTTTACCTTGTGTCCAACAACAGTTGTACAGCTGTCCCCCATCTGACACCAGAATTTCAAGCAAAAGTCCCGCCTGGTCAGTCACATGACGATTAATATCATTTAATTTCTCTACCTGCAGAAAATCTCCCAAGTTAGCCATATGGCACTCGAACGAATGTCTATAGATGGCACTGAGCTAAAGGCAATACAATCTTGCCGACCTGTTTTTGCAACACTCACTTGAAACTCAATATTAGTCAGAGTGGATAGCGAGATGATCTTGAATAAAAAATGTCGCAAAAACGCTCTTTTGGTTTGATAGGAAAACATTACGGGGCACTGGCCCCTTAAAACATCTCTGGCTCTCAAGATGCACTTCCCCCTCCAGATGCTTTACAGCAGAGTCCATGTCTCATATTAATCAATAAATAAAAAAAAAATGGTAACTAGGATTGATTCCCGGATTCACTTTAGTAGAGGAGGCTCCCGTCAAGCTTGGCTTTACCAAGCTTTGATACTCCATTGTACTTTAGTTATGTCAAGAACGTCGCAGTAATAGAATCTAAAAGGAATACAAGGAAATACAAACGTGAAATATACAAAATGTACTGCTAAGGAGGAAGGTGCTGGAAGATCTTCCCAGTACTTTTGTTTTGTACAGTACTCTTCCCTGGTATCATATTTACGTTTTTCAAGTGTCGATATAGGATGAATATATATATATCACATCAGAGAATTTTAACTTGATACATGCAAGAATAAGCTGATGAGGAAGAAGCGCTATAGATGATCTTATATTACGGGAATATGGTTCTTGGCTTTCCCAGGAGGAAGAGGAAATACTGAGAGTGTCTGTGCTTTGTTTGTCCTCCCTGCCCAAACTGATCTGAGTTATCCTAGGAAAGTGATGGTAAGTTTGTGTTGCGAGTCTTGGCTGTGAAGCATCTCACTGGTACTTCGCACATCCACATCCGCCACTACCAGCACCCGGTGAACTAGGACTGGCCAGGACCTGCTCTCGGGCAGATTATGGCAGTAGGGTGTGTTGATTTGGGAGGTAATGTTAAAATTCAAGTACTACAAGTGATGAAATTTTGCATTTTTGTTTTAGGAATTCAAATCAGTCTACAAAATGTAGATTAAACAATCCTTACCTACTTCAGTTTTTGGTTGAAATGTGTCAGTATTACTTATAATTGACGATATAATCCATAACACTATATCACTAGACCTACTTATTTAAAATATCAAGAAATTCCTAATTTGTATATATTCAACACAGTTTCCAAAATTTTACCAAAGACATTATGCCTTTCTTGCTTTTGTTCCAGTGAGTTGTCGACTGACCACCTGACACCTGATACAGTGATCTCTTCTGTCCCGACTATAAACTTGGGCAGCAGCTTCATTTGTCATCTTCACACATCTTTCCACTGTATGGGTGTGTGATGGTCAGTCATAAAACTATTCAAACAAGTTTCTTCTGGAGTTTTTCCTGAACATAGTGCTTTACGCCTCTATCAACTAGTGTTGACATGGCAGGAATCACCCCCAATAGCTTGAAGAGTTTTGTCTGCTCCTCTGTTCCTCAGCCATTCAACCAGATTATCAGCAATAATTTCAGCATGCCTTTTCTCTGCAGCAGTTTCATCAGGAATAAAGGCTTACAGATATGTACCATCAGGTTCCATACACACTGTGTAGTGTTCTTCTTTCACAACACCTGGATAATCTTCCAGTCTCTTCTACTTTCATCATTACCCTGGTCTCGTCAAGATGACCATCAAAGAATATACATGTGATCCCATTCTTCGTAAGCTCCTCATCAATTTTCATAATTATTTTCTCATTAATTCTCTCCTCAGCCCTTCTGACCTAGTTATGATCAATAACCAAAGTAGTATCAAATTCACTGATGAGACCCTGAATCAGTCCATACAGTAATAGCAATCTCTGCAGTATTTCGAAGTCCAATGTGGTGTCTGAGGGTTACCAGAGCTATGTTGGTTATGTCATCAGTGTTGTACTTTGCTCTCATCACTGATTTGACAGAAGTGCCACAAGTCTCAGCGTCAGCTACCAATAAGTAATTTTAAAACACCTTTCCCATCAGAAGCTACTTTCTGATCGTCAGTATGGATTCCGCCAGGGACGCTCCACTGGCGATCTTCTCACCTACCTTTCAGACTCCTGGTCATCCTCATTTCGTAACTTTGGCGAAAGCTTTGCCATTACACTTGACATCTCAAAGGCTTTCGATCGGGTCTAGTATAAATCTTTAATATCCAAACTGCTCTCTTATGGTTCCTATCCTTATATCTGTGCCTTCATATCTAGCTTCCTTTCTGATCGTTCTATAGCTGCTGCTTCAGACGGGCAATGTTCTCCTCCTAGAGCTATCAGTAGTGGTGTTCCTCAGGGCTCCGTCCTTTCACCAACTCTCTTCCTTCTATTCATCAATGACCTTCAAAGATGAACATCTAACCCTATCCACTCATACACTGATCACTCCACCCTTCACTTTTGCATTCGTTTCCCGCAGTGTCCATCTCAGCGGTTACTTCAACAAAGGATGAGGCTATGGCACACCTAATGTCTGACTTGGCTAACGTCTGTGATTGGGGTAAAAGTAATCGTCTTGTGTTTATGCATCAGATACTCTGTTCTTACATTTTTCAACCTGACAAAATCTTCCTTAGAAGTATCCTCTGATTATTAATAATATCCAGCTCAATCCTGCATCATTTTTAAACATAACTGGGGTTTCGTTCTCGCGAGATATACCGTGGAAAGATCATATTACCTCTCTTGCAAAATCTGCTTACAAGGGATTAGGTGTGCTAAGCCAACTCCTTGTCTTCTTTACCGCTGCGCAATTGTTGACTTTATACACGGGTTATATTCGCCCCTGTGTTGAGTACAACTCTTATGCATAGGGAGGCTCCCCACATGCAGCTCTTCTCAGCATGATGGAGTCAAAGGCTTTTCGTCTCACTAACTCTCCTCCTCTCACTGGCTCCCTTCAAACTCTGTCTCTTCGCCGCACTCTTGCATCTTTATCTCTTTTCTACAGCTACTTAAATGGTCATTGCGCCTCTGAACTGTCTGCTTTCATCCCTCCACCACTGTGGAGGGAGCACAGCACCCGCTCAACAACAAACTCTTATCCCATTTCTGTTCAACTCTCTAGTGCAGGAGTTGACCGTTACTCCCGGTTCTTGTATACAGCGAGTCAGCTCTGGAACTGTCTCCCTCTGTCTGTATTTCCAACTGCTTATGATCTCTAGTCTTTCAAATGCAGTGTGCCCAGGCATCTGGAAATGAACTGATGTTGAATTTGGGTCTCTGTTATCTTTTTTTTTTTTCTTTTCTTTCCTTGGAGGGAGCAATTTGCGGGCTGCTGACCTTTGGTTCCTTCTTCCTTCCATACAGAAACAAAAAATACTTGACCCTGTGCGCTTGGGGTAGTATTTATAAATACTTTTAAGCTTAAGCTGTGTACTAAGTCGATTGATTATACTTTATCTTCAAACATACAGTTACCAAGCTCTCAACAACTGTAGAGAACATGTAAGTGGTAAAAAACAATCGGTGATAACAGTTAACCGGTATGGAGATTTGTTTATGCAATAAATTAGTTAAGAATCTTTATGTACGTACAACCTGGACAACAGCATTGACCCGCCCACACCAGAGCAAGCCAGATAAACTACTTCACTGAAGGAAAAATCTTGCTTTACTGTTGTAACCCAAGGCGGGCATGTTGAGTCATCCACTGATTGCATGTTGCTTGGTTCACTTTTTGTGGAGGCAGTTGCTGTGGCTTGGCGGCTTGCTTACTCATATAACAATCGCGACCCTCAAGTTTAGGGTTGGAGACTAAATTATGATGGACATAAGAACTGTGTGACTCTAGATATCCTTGCAAATGCTAACGTATGTTGACATCCAGTCGGTTCTTCCTATTAAATATACTAACTAGAACATGCACACACATAGCCAATACAGCTGCTTAACTTCCAGATATGCCAGTCTTCACACACACACACACACACACACACACACACACACACACACACACACACACACACACACACACACTCCTCATTAGTAATTCGCCAGGATAGGGAACGGCTATTAGTTTCCCTCGAAGGAAAGGTCCGGTTCTGTTGAGGACTTAGCATGTACTCAATAACACACACACACACACACACACACACACACACACACACACACACACACACAGAAACATGTTAATTTTCACAAACATTTTTCGCAGGTCTGCCCAAAAATGTTCAAGATTTTTTGCCTGATTCTTATAGATTTTCATACGCTGAACTTAAAATTTATGTTGAAATTTTGGATCATGTATTTATGCTGAAATTTAGGATCGTCTACAGTTTCTTCACAAAATTAGTTCTGGAATCATAGAGAGGCCATTCTAAATTTGAGCTGATCAGATTCTGGCCTATATCTTACAAGGTAGTATAGCCAGTTTATTTCAGTAAGCTGGATATCTAAACGGGAATTTGGCACGTTTATTTGCCTTATAACAGGACATAACTTGGATATCAAAAGGCTAGACAAAGGTTTAGAAGGGAATACAAAGAAGTATGCCGGTTTATACCTTGCCTCAGTACTGTTCCAACCTACATTGTAAGAATGTGATTAACTTGTACTGTCCTGAAGTGCGTTGTATGAGTCGTGTTTTTGTAGAGGAGTTCACTGTACTTCTTTATTTGTTTCAGAAGCAGCTGTAGTTTATCTGGCAATATCTACACTAGATTGTGTTATGCGTCCAAACAGTTTTTGTTACATCTGTCGTGAATTTGTTACATGGAACAAAAGAAATACAGTATTAGATTTGTAAAACAAATAAAATACTATGCATAATTTGGAGTAAAACTTGGAGACTAGGAATAATCATGGACTCCCCATTGTGTGCCCTATATGCGTTGAAGAACCAAGGGATTGGACAAAAGGAACAGGAAAAATTTTTACCTTTGATATTCCACTGATCTGGAGGGAGCTGAAGAATTTCAGTGATGGCTGCTGCTTTTGTACATGTAATGATCAAACATACAACATTAAGAATGGAAAAGAAATTCTTTATTCAGACCTCCCATCTGCCATTGGACCTGTTGCTCATGGACCAGATATACCCGTCACAATACCACCTGAAAACCATGAAATCATACACTGTAGCTCCTACAAAGAAAACAGTGGCAACGGTGATGATGTAGACTTCCATTATGACAGCGATAACACAGAACCTAAATCTCTCTCTCTCTCTCTCTCTCTCTCTCTCTCTCTCTCTCTCTCTCTCTCTCTCTCTCTCTCTGTCAACTTGATCTAAATAATCTTGGCATTATTGAAGAATCTGCTGGGATTTTAAGTTCCAGACTTATCCAAACATTTATTAGTGACTGGCACATTATTTTCCTGGTACTGAAACTGTGAAAAAGATCCTCTACCGTATTTTAGGCAGGAAGATTATTTAGTGTGTTGCACAGATCCTCCTGGATCAATTGAAAAGTTTGGTGTCATTTACAGTGTTGATGACTGGGTACTATTCATTATTTCTTCGAATAGAATTTTTAAGGCATTTCTCGTAAAATTATAGTAACACGTACGCTTCTGTTCCTTAATTCATTCAGTGCACCTCAATGAAGTTTATGAAAACTTGAACATGGTTTTAAATTAGGCTAATTAAAAAGACCGGCAACGTATTGGTACTTTGTATGCTGCTTGGAGTCGGGCTACACAAAGTTTCTGTGTTTCTTATGTGAATGGGATAGCAGGACCAAGAATCTCCACTAGTCTCAGAATCAATGGCCAAGTAGGAGGCAACTTTCAACAGGGACAAAAAATGCTGTACAAGAATGTCTGTAAAAAAAAAAAAAAAAAAAAAAATCTTCTGCCTCTTCTTCATATAAAACTTAGCCTAATGAAGCAATTCTTTATGCAAAGCTTTGCCACCAGGCGGGGATGGTTTCAGGTGTTTAACCCGCGCCATCCCGAGGACGTACTTCCACGTCCTCACGTTTTGTCACAGCTAATCCCGAGGACGTACTTCAACGTCCTGCAATTGCAAGGTTCATAATTTCCACAATTTTCAATTTTCGCGAGTCATTTTTGGTACGTATACACGGGACACCTTCCTCAACAAGATGCCAGGCAGAGACAATGCCTTACCCAGCATGACCTCCTCCCCCCCCCTGCATGCCCTTTTCTCAGCAATTCACCTGTTATCAGTGACCTGGCCAGTATAGCCATGTCATGCCACGGTACGAAATTCAGGGCCAGAGTGATTCCCCAATCAATGACAATGTGGAGGACAAACTTTACATAGCATTAGAGGAAGAAACAGTTAGAAATGATGATCAGGTAATGTGGCAAAAAAAAGTCAGGTATTAGTGAGTGAACCAATGCTTATAATGCCTATATTACTGCTTGAAAACCAATATACTCTTGTACTACATATAAATTCGTAACGGTAAATAAATAAATACCGTTTATGAGTGGTGTCAAATAGTTATCCTCCCATAGAACTCGTTTTCTTTGGTGCCAGCCTGATAGAAAACCCAGTAAGGTAAGGAGGCTCTCCTACCTGTAATGAGTATTTTAAACCTCAGGTGAGCGATTTCTCTATGAATTTTCGATGTTTCTCACCAAAAGCGAAAGTTTTAGCCAAAAAAAAAAAGGTCGAAAATTGCCCGGGATTGGGGGGTACCAGTGGTCGAAAAGTGGCCGGGACGGGGCGGGTTAAGCAAGAGGTTTCCAGAACTCGGATGCCATGCTAAAAGAGGGTATTATCTGGTCTGATATAAGGCAACTTGTCTACTACTAACTACTGCTACTACTGCCAGACGCCTTAACCCTGCAAGGGGTGGCCACAAACAAATCGCCTCCATGTCGCCCTGTCCCCCTCCATTTCACTGTCCCCCCTCCCACCTCACCTCCTCTCATAATTTTTTTTTTTTTTTTATGCGAGGAAGAATGAACAAAGGCCATGAGTCCGCAATAAAAGTTCCCTCCAAGAGGAAAACAAAATACAAGAGAGAGCCAAATTCAAGATCCATTCACTTCGAGATGCCTGGAAACACTGCGTTTGAAAGACTGGAGATCATAGGCAGCAGGAAATACAGACAGAGGGAGACAGTTCCAGAGCTGACTTGTTGCATAAATGAAGGACTGGGAGTAACGGTTAACTCATGCATTAGAAAGTTGGACAGAAAAGGGATGAGAGTTTGCTGCTAGACGGGTGCTACGCGCCCGTCGTAGAGGTGGAGGAATGCATGCAGACAGTTCAGAGGAGCAGTGACCATTAAAAGTAGCGATAGAAAAGAGATAAAGATGCAACAGTGTGGCGAAGAGACAGAGGTTGAAGGGTGTCAGTAAGAGGAGGAGAGTTAATGAGATGAAAAGCCTTTGACTCCACCCTACTGAGAAGAGCTGTATATGGGGAACCTCCCCACACATAAGAGTTGTACTCCACACAGGGTGGATAAAACCCCTGTATAGAGTCAACAATTGTGCAGGGGTAAAGAAAGAACGGAGTCGGCTTAGCACACCCAATCTCTTGGAAGCAGATTTTACAAGAGATGTAATATGATCTTTCCAAGATAAGTTCCGAGTAAATGAAACCCCAAGCATGTTCAAGGATGATACAGGATTAAGTTAAATATTATTAAACATTAGTGGGTATACCTGTGGAAGATTTTGTCGGGTTGATAGGTGTAAGAACTGAGTCTTAAATGCATTAAAAACAACAAGATTATTTTTACCCCAGTCAGAGATACGAGCAAGTCAGACATTAGGTGTGCCATAGCCTCATCCCTTGTTTGTTGAAGTAACTGCTGAGATGGGCGTTGTGGGAACCGAATGGAAAGGTGAAGGGTGGAGTCATCAGCATATGAGTGGATAGGGTTAGATGTACAGCTTAGAAGGTCATTGATGAATAAAAGGAAGAGAGTTGGTGATAGGACAGAGCCCTGAGGAACACCACTGTTGATTGCTCTAGGAGAAGAACAATGGCCATCTACAACAGCGGCTATAGAATGACCAGAAAGGAAGCTAGCGATGAAGGCACTGATAGCAGGATAGAAACAGTAAGAGGGCAGTTTGGAAATTAAAGATTTATGCCAGACTCGATCAAAAGCCTTTGAGATGTCAAGTGCAAAGGCAAATCTTTCACCAAAGTCCCGAAAGGAGGATGACCAGGAGTCTGAAAGGTAGGTGAGAAGATCGACAGTGGAGCGTCCCTGACGGAACCCGTACTGATGATCAGAATGAAGGTTGTGATAGGAAAGATGCCTTAAAATTTTTCTATTGAGAATTGACACGAAAACTTTTGTAATATAGGACGTTAACGCAATTGGACGATAGTTGGAGGGTTGGGAATGGTCACCCTTCTTCGGGACTGGCTGAATGAGAGCAAACTTCCAGCAAGAAGGAAAGGTAAAAGTTGACAAAGGCAAAAGAGTTTTCCTAGGCTGGGTGTAAGCACAGAAGCACAGTTCTTGAGAAAAACAGGAGGGACTCCATCAGGCCCATATGCCTTGTTAGTATTGAGGCCAGTGATGGCAGAAAATACATCAGCTGAAGAAATTTTAATGTCAGCCATGAGGAAGTCAGAGGGGGGCAGTGATGGAGGAACAGCACCGGAATTGTCTAAGGTGGAATTGGAGGAGAAAGTCTGTGCAAAGAGATCTGCTTTATCAGTAGAAGAAATAGCTACAGAAACATCAGAGTAGAAAAGAGGAGAGAAGGATGATGAGGTAAAGTTGTTAGAAAGGTTTTTGGCAAGGTGCCAAAAGGAGCGGGAAGAATTCGAGTTGGAGAGTTGAGAGCATTTAGTAAGGATGAAGTTAATTTTAGCAGAGCGAAGAACAGACTTAGCACGATTCCGGGCAGAAACGTAAAGATGATGTGATTCAGGGGTGGATTGGCTCTGGTACCTTTTGTAGGCCCTCTCCTTGTTGCGGACAGCATAAGAACATGCGTGATTAAACCAAGGCTTTCTTGCGTTAGTCAAAGGATATGAGAAAGGAATGAATGCTTCCATGCCCGAGAGCATAAACTCCGTAATGCGCAAGGCACACTCAGATGGCTCCCTGCCATGGAAGCAATAATCATTCCAGGGAAAATCAAAGAAGTACTGCCTGAGGGCCTCCCAATCCGCGGCTCCAAAATGCCACAGACAAAGTTTCCCTGGAGGGTCCACAGGTCATACCGGAGTGATAGGACAGGTTAAGGTGATAAGGTTGTGATCGGAGGAGCCCAATGGAGAGAAAAGATTAACCGTGTAAGCAGAAGGATTAGTTGTAAGGAAGAGGTCAAGTATGTTGGAGCTCTCTCCAAGGTGGTCTGGGATACGGGTAGGGTGCTGTACAAGCTGCTCTAGGTCATTAAGGATAGAAAAGATGTAGGCTTGTTCACTAGGTGGATCAGTGAAATGAGAGGAGAGCCAAAGGTGGTGGTGAACATCGAAATCTCCTAGAATGGAGATTTCAGAGAAAGAAGAAATGGATAGAATGTGTTCGATCATAGAAGTAAGATAGTCGAAGAATTTTTGATAGTCAGTAGAGGTAGGGGATAAGTAAACAGCACAGATATATTTAGTCACAGAATGACAGGAAAGCCGAGGCCAGAGTGTAGAGAATTCAGAAGAATCGAGTTCAGGAACACGAGACAAGATAAGTCGTTGCGTATATATATACACAACAGCCACCTTTGGCTTTGAAATAATTATAGAGAAAGTAGGAGGATACAGAAAAGGGTTTGCTGTCAGTTGCCTCAGACAGCTCCACTCCGTCCTCAGCCTCCTCCTCCTTCCCCCCTCCTCCTCATTCACATACACTTTCCTCGTTAGTCTCTTGCTCTCCATCCTCTCCACATGGCCAAACTTGTCAAGGATGCAGATTTTGAAATGTCTCCTCTGGGTGTTGAAAAACAAGCAGTAAAAGATGTTTAGAGAGAGAGAGAGAGAGAGAGAAAGAGAGATAAGGATTCAAACTATACAGACTTTGTAAACTAAATGCTAGAAAAGTTCAAGACCCAAGCCTGCAACATAAGTGTCAAAGTATATTTCCTGAATGGTCGCTTGGACTAGTTTCCAAAATATCTGGGAGCTACGAGTGAAGAAAGAGGTGGAAGATTCCATAAGGATATAAAACAGATGAAGAGAAGGTACCACCGAATATGGAATGTTAGGATGCTGGCCGATTACTGCTGGATGTTGTGCCCCGAGAACCCAACAAAAAACCCCAATTCGGGAAAGCTCTAGGTGCACTCTTGAAGAAGAAGAAAAAAAAACTCTGTTTAAAATGAGGTTGCTTATAATCTAGTAGTAATATGCATTTTGTTTACATTTATTCAGAATTTTGAGGTGTGCACACATTTTCAAATTAGATATTTCTTTGGCAATATGTCAGTTCATGCATACTCTTGAGTAATGCTGTTCATCATTTTGTGAGAAAATTTTACGTGATGGAAGACAACTTGTGTGAAATTTGGAATTAGCAGTCGAAAAATATCCTACTTATTTATCTATCCATTGCCAGACTCTTAAATCCAGTAAGGGATGGGCACAAACAAATCACCTCCATATCGCCCTGTCCCCTGCCATTTTGCTGCCTTCTCCCCAGCTTTCAACCCCCCTTTCTCATACACGTCTCTACTCCTCCCCTCCATCTCATACTCGGTCTCCCCCTCCCTCTCCCTCCTCCACCTCACTCACATACACTCTCATTGTATGTTTCTCACTCTTCATCCTTGTCACATGATCCGACCACATCATTGTAACTCTCCTAACTGCCTACCTCATCTTTAGCCTTTATC
The DNA here is from genome assembly GCF_032717465.1 of Coenobita brevimanus. NCBI lineage: Eukaryota > Metazoa > Arthropoda > Malacostraca > Decapoda > Coenobitidae > Coenobita > Coenobita brevimanus. The sequence goes on from NC_136961.1 coordinate 8,605,637, forward strand.
ATTCTTTTTCTGTGCCTGCCCTCCTCTCTTCCTGTTTCTCCCATCTTTCGTGTCACTTCTTAATGCTTTTCTTTCCTTTTCAGGTGGCATTACATTGAGTGACACTCCAAATGGTTTCCTGTAAGCCAAGAAACCATTTGCAACGCTGGGTGGTAACCATATAACCAAATCATACGTGCTCCCTACGTGTCAACAAGTGGGTTGGTGGAGAGTTAGTGCCCCTCCCCGTAAAACAAATAACACAAAGTCAAATGGCCACCCCTTACGGGATTATGACATCTGGCAAGAGAGAGACAGATAGATAGTTTTCTATCATATCTACATCCACACCTCAATGCTCCTTTACATCCCCATTTGTCAGTCTGTCTCTCCATGTAACTCCAAATGCCACTCTCAAATAATTCATTTCCACTTCCCTCACTTCTTGACTATTCCTTCAGTAAAGTCTAAGCTTCACTTCCGTACCTTAGAGTGGTGATCACAATACTGTCACGCATTGACTTTTTTACATCTATGCTCACTTCTCCACTTCGTATCACTGCTTTCAATGAACCAAGAACCTTCTTACCTGCTGTATCCTTTCAAGCACTTCATCCTCCAAACTTCCATCCTAACTCATCACATAATCCAAGTATATAAAGGCATGCACATTCTCCATTCCCTCAATATCCAGTCTCACTGCATTCAGCGATTTCGTTTATCACAAAACAACAACTTTACTTTTCCTTAGGTTTGCCTTTAGAATCGGCTTCTTATATATTCTCTCAAACTCATTTCACCAAGCCTTGCAGTTCGCCTTAGTCTTCATTTAGCAATACAGTGTCTTTTGCAAACAACTGAAGAGGATGTTTCCAAACGCTGCCCTCACTCACTAGGGCTGCTCCAACATCCAGTACCCTTCCTTGTATCTCTTTTATAACTCCATCAGTATACAAATTGAACAACCACGGGGACATGGCACATCCTGTTTCAATCCAACATTCAAACAGAAAAATTCACTCAGTTCACCGTCCACATGCACTGTTTTCGTTGCCGTCGTTTCCCAAAATGTTAGACTGTAAGGGTTGTAAGAGGAGAAAATTTTCAAGCTGGTCTTGTCGTGGATGGCAATGGATGGCAGGAGAAAGATGAAGATGAGTATGGGGTTTGACTGCAGTTTTATTCTCAAAAGGGAGTTATCTTGACAAGAACAGTAACAAGGTAGGAGCGGTTTATGCCAGCTAATGCCATTTACTCCTGCCTTTCCCACCGTTTTTCTTCTCTCTCCTATCCTGCCTTTTCCACCGTGTCTCTTCTCTCTCCTATCGCGTCCCAATCCTTTCTGCCCTGTCTCTCCAATTTCCCCTATATATGACTGTTTGGGTCATGTGTGTGGGCACGTGAGGTGATTTCCATCAGGTGTGTGATTAAGTTTTCCATTACGTCACATTGTTAGGTGTGCAAAATTACCTAGCTAGAATCTGCAGTGCTATTTCCCCAGTTCTCTCGAGCTTAGGCACGACTTTCCTCAAACCTCTATATTACAATTTAACAGCACAGATGTCACTAGCTAGTATGTAGTGTGGTATGATATTTTAGTGTCCTGACATCGCATGGTCACGCCAAATTGTTGTATCTACGACAGCATGTAGTAAAATATTACATATTCTTTACATGGTATTCATCATAATATAGTATAGACACAATAATACTGTTGAAACATAACATATTGTAGCTATATATTGTATGGAGTAAATACATGGTAGTAAAAACTGAATACAGAACACTGTAGTGATATAATGTATATATGTATTTATACAATGGTAATATAGTGGCAGTACCATGACAAGTCTGTAGTAGTCAATTGTATTAAGAATCAGCCATAAGTAATGTACCTTCTCTCTCTCTCTCTCTCTCTCTAAAAGATTATATCAGTTTTATTATTGATGCATAGTTTGATTAATATTATATAATATGTTACCCCATAATTTTCCTTCATTTTCCCTTTTTTTTTTTGTATATGGTATAATTTACAATGTTTATATAATATACACATTTCATCTAGGAGTCTCATTTGAATGTTTACTCTTCTCATAAATACTGACTCCAAGTTTGCAATCCTTGCTTGCATTCTGTGCATAGCCAATAGAAATATAATAAATATAATGGAGAAGATTTTAAAGACAATTGGAGCTGAGCTATACACATAATATGGATTGAAAATACTCATGCTCAGTTCTTTCCAGGGCTTCATTGTTTGATTAATTGCATAGTTTCAAACCTGGGTGAAGCTTAATATTTGTGTTCATGCTTAAATCCATGTTAGGCAGTGGTTGGAAGTGTTTATGTGTATGATTACGGATGGCATAGTGATTGTCTGTAGCTAAGGTGGACAAAGATGGTGTATACTCAGATGCTATGTATAGTCCTGATGCTGAAGTATGGGATGGTGGTGTATGTCGACAAATTATGAAAACTGATGTGCTATGAGTGAAATAGAAAAACTGTGAATGCCCGATGCGTGCTGATGGTGGGTTTGTCTGGAGCAAATGTGAAGTTGCAATGCTGATGTATGTCACGGTTCCTAATGAGAGCCATTTCACAAGGGACTGTTTCAGTTGGCTGGAATGTGAAGATGTACACAGGACAGTGGTGAAGAGCATGTAAGGATTTACGACACCTGCGTTCAATCGCTGATTCACTAGCGAAAGTGGCAGTGTCCTGTCTCTTGGAGACCATGATGAGTTCTGTGTTAGTGTTCATGTTGATGGTGACCAAGGTGTCATTCTTCTTAGAAGGAAAATGGTATATCTGATAGACTGTGAGCAGATTATCTATTATGAACGGTACATGAACTATTACTGATGTTGGTGTTAGAGTCTCTTCAAAGTATAGATAATACAGCATGAGATTCCTGTCCTGAAACATAGACTTCAAACCATGTTTATGTATGCCTTGTCTGATTATTTGAAGTAGATCGTGAACTGGAGTAAGTTAATTGTGATCTAACCATTACCATCATTTGCAATACCTTGCATCAAGGCTTGATAACGAGCCCTGGTGTTGTCTAACTGAAGTATTATTATGTCAGTATGTTCCATGACTAGTGTGAAGTGTTGAAAAAGTGTCATGTTTCCTTCCATTGCATTTATTTTGTCCAGTCTCTTGAGTTATCCTTTCTGCCTTTCTGAGAATTTTCACAATCGTCATCTTTGCTGTGTTTTGACTGTCAACTAGCTTCTGTTGCTATGTTAATACCTGAGTTATCTTATTAAATTTGCTGTTTATTTCTTGAAGATCTTTTTCCGTAGCCAGTCCAAAAATATTCCCTACAATTGCACCACCAAGGTCGAAACAAACCGCGCGTCTCACGTGTATGCGTGATGATGTTCATGTCCCTAAGTGTCCCAGTTCCACGAGATGGGATATCTTGGATCATGATGAGCATGGTAGTCTTTGCTAACTTCATGAATTCAGTCACTTTGTGTGATGAGCTTCTGAAGAAGAACTTATAACAGCTTCCAATGTCCTCAGTGGCTTAGCACTATTCAACAATACCGGTAATTCATATAAGATATCCAAATCAATTTCAGTACGCATGATATCTTCCACAATAGCTGTCGAGGCCGTTAGGGTTATAAGGCATCCTTGCCTTATTATATTTTGAGGGTCTAAGTAAGCTGATCCTCTTGCTATATAGATGAGAATCCTTGGTATAAGTCCCCTGATCGTTACCTACCGAAAAAAAAAAAGTCTATTTATTATCTAATCCAGTCAAGCTGAGGTTGATGATAGTGATGATGCGCATCATCAACTGGCTCTTGGAAAACAATAATTCTGCTCTTTGTTTCATATATAGAAGAAGTTTAAATCGATACATTGATAATGTAAATGCTCTTTTGTGGCATTTGTAATAACAGTTGCACCTATTTTTGTTTGTTATGAAATCTTAATTTATTTCTGTATGTATTAATTTCTTCTAGTTTATTGTCATAGTTTGTATTCAGTACTTTGGTTGTGTCCGAGGTTACATAATTGCTGGCTAAACTCCTTGAGACCCTTTTTAAATGATCAACATGAATTTGCTTTTCTTCGCCACTCGACAGTGACTTAATTACTACCTTATTGTCCGTTCTCTTAATTTCACTGTATGGGCCTTTAATTTTCGGTGATAATTTTATTGTCTCTAGTGTGAATGATGCCATAGACAATGTGTCCTATGCTGATAGCTGATTCTTTTGCTTTTTTTATATCAAATGACTCTGTCATTTCTTCCTTGGACATTGGTAATTGTTTCTCCACCATTCTGTGTATCTCTTGGAATTCATGCGAATGGAGGTTAACCCGCCCCATCCCGACCACTTTTCCACCACTGACTCCCCACAATCCCGACCTTTTTTGGATGAAATTTTTTTTGGCTCAAACCTCCGCTTTTGGTTAGAAGCAATGGCCAATCACAAAGAAAGTGGTCACCGGGATTTATAAGTGGCCTAAACAGGTATACTTCATTAAACTCGGTACCGCATTCTATGGAGGTACTCTGCGGCTCTCACATTTTCTATGGTATTATTAGTCTGGGAAACCATTCACAATAGGTAGATATTTATTTATTACAAACAAAAAACATGTAGTACAAGAGTAAACTGGTTTTTATACAAAAACAGAGGTGAAATAAACTTTGTTCCATCGGGCGAACCTAGCGAAATCGCCCAAACTGTTCACCGATGATTCACCAACATTGTTGTTTCATCATACATTTCATTTTTTCAACTTACGTAATACTTCTTCAATAACATTATACCCTTTTCCACTTTAGAGAACTGTTTTCACATATTTATAGGCCTTATGATAATATTTAGCGTAATGTTAGCGCATATTTACGTAGTGAGTGAACTCGCTGTGACTGTTGTTTCAACTCGCATTCTCCTTTTTTCAACTTACATAATACTTTTCCATTAACATTATACCCTTTTCCACTTTAGAGAACTGTTTTCACATATATACAGGCCTTACGATAATATTTAGTGTAATATTAGCGCATAATTACACAGAGGGTGAAGTCGCTATGACCATTGTTTCAACTTACACTCTGTTTTTCACCTTATATAATACTTCTCCACTTACATTACACATGTTTCCACTTTTATAATTGCTATCACGTATTTACAGACCTTACTATTCTACTGAGCATCATATTATCACATATATACACAGTGAGTGAACTCGTGATATCACTTGTTTCAACTTACACTATTTTTCAACTTATATAATACTTTCCCACTAACATTACACCCGTTTCAACTTTATATAATTCTTATCACATACTTACAGGCCTTACCATTATACTGAGCGTCATATCATCGCATACTGTATGTAGAGGCCTTACTTCTACAGTGAGCATCATATTATCGTACTCACACACAGTATCAGTAGTGTAGGTAGTTGTGATATTCCTTGAAACATGGCTCAAGGCACAGCGCTACTTTGCAGTCTACACACTCATATCTTGTCTTTTCTCTGAGTGGCTGGTCTTACTGTTGAATGCTTGCATACATGGCAGCAGTGCTGGGGTTTAGGACAGTTTGGTTGAGGAGGGATGCTGTTTGGGTAGTGGTGTCCTGTGAGGCGTAGGGGAGTCTGGGTGGCAGTGGGGGTGTGGGTGCGGTGTGGGGCACTGTCCTGTGCGTACCTGGCGATAACTTCACGAGACAGCTCCCTCACAAACCCCTCAAAGGTCTCAGAGATTCCCATTGTCATGGCTTGGAGCTAGTGTGCATTTAGGACCATGATGTCGAGCAAGTGGAAGAAGAGCTTTTTGTACCACTTCATCGTGGTCCTGGCACAGTCCACACTGGAAATCATGGAGTTAGACTGATCCACTTGCCTCATGTTGAGATTGTAGTCCAGTGCTGACTCCGGTTTCCAGACATGGCACCTCCTCTCACTCCGGTGATCCACGGAGTCTGTGCGGTGCATCAGGGGGCTGTTTATAGTCGACTGGAGGCAAACTTTCCTGTTGTGGTTCCACAGGGTGGCAAGGATGTTATTTGCCTGGAAGAAAACCACCTCGTTCTTGTCAAGTTTCCTCCCTACCTTGACCACATGGTGACGGTTTCTCTTTACTGTACCACAGACTCCAGTGTCGTGTTAGTGGAGGAGCCGAGCGAGAAGAGGGCTAGTGTACCAGTTGTCCAGGTACAGCACATGACCACGATGAAGGTACTCCTCTATCATTGTCTTCACCACGGCCCCTGAGAGTCCAATACTACGATCTTCTGTTATATCTGTCTGTGTGCTGGTGTACAAGACTATGTCTTGCACATAACCAGTCTTACAGTCACATATAACAAAGATCTGAACCTGAAATGGTGTCTCTTGCTGGGTACGTACAGGCGAAAGGAATTATTGCCTCTCCACAACACATGATTCTCGTCTATGAAGAAGTCTCTGTAAGGATAAAATGACGAGTAGAACATTCCCCATAGGTAATCAAAGACAAGCCTAATTCTCCTAATTTTATCTGTGTTATTAGCATTAGCAGGGTCGTCTGCATCATAAAAGTGGAGGCACCTGAGAATTTGCTGCAATCGATTACAGCCCATTACCTTACCAAAGAAAGGTGTGATGGTCATTGGGTCCGTGGTCCAGTATGCAGGAATTTGATTTTTTCGTACAACATCCATCAAGAGAACCAGGGCCAAAAATATGAACATCTCACTTAGGGTTACGGGATAGTCATATTGCTGGGAGTGCCTGCTCGTTGTACCTTGATGCTCACTTTCACGGTGCTGGCTGCTTGCAAATAAGTTTGTTTGCTCCACTATGCGGCCCACAAATTCCTCCCCAAAGAACAGGTGGAAGAAATCCACCCTGGTGGAGCCCGCCTGGATACCTGGAGCCGTACAACCAGACCGCCACTCCTCAGTGAAAGGGTGAATGATGGGAGTGAAATTACTCCCATCTTCCCAGTTCCATGACACACTACCGTCTCCGGCCTCGTCCCCATCGTCGCCTTTGTCAGGGTGGGGAGGGGAGAGTGGTGGTGGAGGTTGGGGAGGTGGAGAACGGCGCCCTTCCTCACTCTCACTTCTCTTCCCCCTCCCTTTTCCTTTCCCCTTTCCCTTCCCTTTCCTTCCTTTCCCCACGTCATGAGGCTTTGGGGAGGAAGCGAGGGAATATTGTGGGGCAAAAGATGTGCTAGGGAGTGGCTCCACCTCACCTCCCCGCTGCCCACGTACACCATGTGCTCATGCTGCCTCCCTCACACCACTTTCCCTTTCACCATTCACTTCCGCCACACCACTTCCCCTTTCACCACTCACTCCCGCCACGCCACTTTCCCTTTCACCCCTCACTCCTGCCACACCACTTGCGCCTTCCCCAGACAATACAGAAGGACCATACCTGATTTGCCTTCTTGCCACACCTTCGGATCCTCATGGTGAAATTTTCTCCCTCCCCAACCACTAGGTTACATCACATTCTACGCCGCTGTCCTCGTCCTCATCTGACTCTCTGTCTCGGGGCTGGAGAGAGGTCCGTGCATGTGTATGGGATCCAGGCTGGCCTTCCCTCGCCTTACAGTATGCAACATACTGCACTTTCCTCGGCGAAGGGACCTCCTCATAACTGCTGCTTGTTTCCTCCTCAAACTGCACATAATCCCTATCCTCCACATCATCATCCAGTGGAGAATCACTATCACCTGTGAAGGCATCCAGGGTGGATTGAATTCCGTCCTCAGAGAGACGTCTATGCGCCATGTCTGACCTGGGTCACTGCTAACAGGTGAGTGGCCGAGACAAGGACGTGCATGGGTCATGTGGCGTCTGGGAGCGGGCCTGCCTGGTGACAGTTAGGGGAGGCTTGCCTGAGTGTGCATACCGAAAATCACGGGCGAAATTTGAAAATTGTGCAAATTAGGGATTTTGCAATTGAGCTGCGTTTATATACCTCAACGGGAGTGGCAGTGACAAAACATGTGGACGTATATATAAGTCAACAGGACGCAGCGGGTTAAGATAATCATCGTAGGTTTATACAGACAAATTTTCATCTTGCAGAATCTCGTATGGTCATTTTTTGTTTGTCCCGTAGATAATGAAATGGGGTGTGTCCCCTATAGATGTGTTTATTGTGCAAATAATTGATGTTTCCATACTGGAAATCCAGTCATCCCAGCTTGCATTGGATGTTGGGTGGTATGCTAAATCTAACATTGACCTTTTTTTATATTGTACTGTTTACTTATTTATTGTAAGATTTCAGAATTAAATTCACCTCCATTATCACTTATTAATACCTTTGGTGTGGCTAAGCGATAGCTAATCTGGTCTATGATAACCCTTGCCTCTGTTTCTGCTCTCTTACCCTTAATTGGGACCAAAATCACATATCTTAGGAAATGATCTATAGCAACGAGGATATACTGATTATTATTGTAAGATAAGGGTAACTGAAGTAAGTCAACCGCGACAACGTCCCACGTTTGGTTAGGTACAGGATACTTCCCTATTGGTGCAGGTGTTAACGTGTAGCCTTTGTGTCTTGCACATGATGCACATGACTTGCATCTGTCTATGTGATTATGTATGTCTTTGCATAATGATGGCCAATAGTATAACATCCGGGCTTGTCTGACCATCCTATCTTTGCCAGGAATTCGTGCATGTGGACTACCGCGTATTGTCCTTAAAATGTGAGGTAGCATTAGTTACCACTAGCTATCTGTTATTGCTTCTATGATTTGGTTGTCCTGGGTTGATTCTATATAAGGCATTGTCGACTACTGTGAATTGTTCGAGTGGTACATGTAGCTTGGGTAACTGTATGTCCTCACCACTCTCCAACTTGTGTTCAACACCACGTTGGATCAAGTCTCTGTGCTTTCGAGATTTCGTCATGGTTCAGGATTTTCTCCTTTAGACCTAATGTTGCGACATGAGTTGTGGTCGGGTTCCTAGATAATGCGCCTGTGGCTAAATTTAATTTGCCTTGTATATAGTGAGTATGAACATTATAATTTTCAACCGTACATTTCCATATTGCTCTTCTCCCAGAGGGGAGTTTATTTTTGCAACATGCCCACGAGTGGTTTATGGTCGGTGAATAGGTGAATTTCGTAACCAGATACAAAATCTCAAAACTTTTTTAATACACAGATCACTCCAAGGGCCTCTAGGTCTGTAGTGCAATAACTTTTCTCTGAAGCTTTTACAGTACTTGTCTGCTAGCGAACACAATTGGTTGATTTTTTCCGCGCTTATCTTCTTGCATCAATACGGCCCCTAATCCTTCATGACAGTGGTTCCCAAAGTAGGTGGTAGGGGAGGGTGGTGCTGGTTCGGACAGTGCATTCCCTGAGAAACGTATGGGACCCAGGGCTGTGTGATCTTCCGTGAAAGTGGGAGAGTTGTTTACTTCGACCACATGGAACCTCCAAGCTAGAAACCCCTCACTTTATTATGCAGGTCAGATTTTTTTTTTTTTTTTTGCATCTCCTATTAATAATTTGGGTGTATATCGTAAGCTCTACCATTATGAATATGCCAAGCATCGAACTGTGCATTATCAGGGTGAATCTGTGTAGAACATATTTGCTATGAAAAACGAATGCTAAACCCTATCCGGTGAAATTTGAGGGTACTTATTAATAGATTTGGGATGATTCGGACAGTTGAGGAGGGGGATGGTTCGGACAGCCCGAACTATCCCTCTACTACTACCAAGTCATGACCTTATCAAATGATAACGCTACTTTTAATAATTTATATCGGAACACACAGTGAAACACCATTCTTATTAGTTATCAGGGAATATATATTTACAGTTTTTTTTTATTTAACCTATTCCTCAAAGTGTATTAAGAGGGAAGGGGTATTACAACTTCAATTTCAGTTTTGCAGGCTACAATATGCGTTAAAAGTCTTGAGTTAGTCAGTCTGAAATAAGGCCTAGAAAGTTTAAAAATGAAGTCAATATTCCAGAGAGAGAGAGAGAGAGAGAGAGAGAGAGAGAGAGAGAGAGAGGCTAATTATGCATAATTTTGAAGCAGAAAGTAAGAGGTTAAGTCAGTTATTAATAGATCTGGTGAAGAATTAGTTTTTTTTTTTTTTCCAACACATATCAAGTGGTTCATTTGGATTTTGAATTGTATTATTGTACTTTACGAAAATGAAATATCTTTGAATTAATAAATGTTTGGTTTTATCCAATCCAACTCACCTAATATTAAGAATATGCCGAGTACATATGGCCAAACCATCCCACCCTTCTGTCTGAACCATCACCACTAGTAGGGATGCTTCGAACGATTTAGTCAGTTGTCTTTCGTTAACTATAGCTTAAAGCTGAAAAGAGCTAAGAATTTCATATTATCAGCCTAATAAGCCAAAATGATGTGGCAACAGTTTAACATAAACCAGATTACTCTCCTGCTTAAACCTGAATTTTTATAAATTTATTTCTAAGAAGTGTCTGAACCATCACTGCCCTCCCCTACCGTCCCCCTGGGGGCGGTGGAAAGATCCAGGTGGGTGGTGAGGTAAAAGGGGGCGGTAATGGGGCGGCAGGGGGGTATTAGAAAAAGTAATAATTTTTATTATATATATATTTTTTAATATCTGTATGACAAAACCTAAGTCACGAACATTTAAGGAATACGTATGCTTTACAAAGAATTAAATCAACCGAAGAGTTATACACAAAACCATGGTTTTGTTTTATTCTGTGGTCCGAAGTCGGAGTTAAAAACCCTAACATTAGTTTATTTATATCTTTTCTTGTGTCTGCTTGGGCAGTACCACGCACTGCACTCTGCCAAGTAGACACAGATCAGCTGACTAACCAAAACATTCAAGATGGGGGAGGATGCTGCTTAAGCACTGACTGAGGAAGTTTATTTGATAAAGTTTTGTATGCTCAAATGTGGATAAAATTCCAATTTAACACAATAATAATCATATTTCTATACGTGATTATGATGATGGGAGGCCTGATACTTCGTCTTAGCTTGGAGATAGGTGCTTAATCACTAACACGTTAATAGCAGTTTTACAAACCTATAAACTAGTCACTATACCCAAAGAATTTTTAATGTTTCATTATTTGACGCAATAATTTGGCGAAGTTCAACCTCCTCATACGAGAGTAAAAAGGCCACAGTTGGAGTTGAAGTGGTCGCGCCGACCGATTCACCTCATTCTTTCGCTCTCTTCACTCGGCGGGCAGAAGAACTTGCTCGACGAGCAATTCTGTCTACCAGCAGAGCGATCTGTGGCGCCTAGTGGCGTCCGGCCAAGTAGACACAAGGTTGGTGATGTGGTCTGGACAGGACACACACCACATGCCGACCAGATCAGACAGCGGACGTCTGCAAAGGCCAAGGCTCTATGTAAGCATTGTAAGTTATCTTCAGTCTTACAATGTACATAATTTTATAATGTAATAAAGATGTGACTGAGTGGTACTGGAGGGATGTCAAAGGGTGTGGAAGTGTTGCTGTGCTAAGGCTGTAATTTGGACTATTTTTGTTGTTAGTTGTAACACTGACTTTGATAATAAAGCAGCATCCCCACAACATCTTATGTTATTCTTGTATATTTTATTGTGGTTTGCATGCTTTTTACAGTAGTTCTTATTTGCTAGAAATGTTTTGTAGAATGTAAACATAGTCTCTTTGAGTTTTCGAATCGAAAATTGGAAGAGGCTATGTATACAAATCTTTTTCTATATCTTAGTACAATAATGAACGTATTATCAAAAGTATCCTAGCACCACTTGGCATAGCAACAGCTAAGAAGTAAAATCATTGGTATTAATAAGCGGCGGTCCATGTTTACTTCTGTTTACCACCCAGTTCAACTCCTTAAGTTCAGTCCGAAAGGCCGTACTGTGACGTCAATAATGTGGTCTGCATGTTCTACGGAAATCCAGAGTGCAGATCCATATTCGTTTAACCGTAACTTCTAATGCTGAGTAGTTCTTAAGTATTTGATTTTTTAGTTTCACATTCGTACTTGTATTATCATCTCTTGTACTTTTCCTAACAACTGCATTGCTATTAAATTTCCTTCTTCTTTTTTTTCTGCTGCATTTTGTTGTAATTGGTATGGCTTTTACAAAGAACTTATATTTTTTTGTTCCAGAATAAAATATGGCCACAGCACAGCAAAGAAAACAGTGATGGTTTGTGTACATCATACATCTCATTGCTGATTGCTAGATCTGGTAAGCCTCACACAATTCGAGAAGAGCTTATTCTGCCAGCAGTAAGAGAGGTTGTGCACACAGTTTTCGCAAGTCACCTGAGCAAACTATTAAATGTACTCCTCTCAATGATAACTCTTGTCAAAGAAGAGTGGATGAAATGGCTGAAAACACTGAAGACACATTGTGCACAATTAGATGAGTCCACTCTGCCTGGCAAAGAATCTTTTCTGCTTGCTTATGTTCATTTCGTCAAAGATGAAAGTCTGGTTCAAGAGCTGTTATTTGCAAGACTAGAAACAGACACAAAAGGGGAGTCAGTATTTCGTGTTGTTGAGAATTATTTAAAAGAGAAAGACATCCTGCTTACATTCTTGCTTGTGCAACAGATGGGTCACCATCGATGATTGACCGTTATCGTGGCTGCATCAGTTCCTTGAAAAAAGCTGTATCTGGTGTGTTTACGGTGCGCTGTGTAATCCACAGGCAACATCTGGTTGCAAAAACCTAAGTGGTTGACTTCACAAATCAATGAGCACTGTTATCACAGCAATAAATAAAATCAAGGCACATGCTCTCAATTCCCGACTGTTTCAACAGCTCTGCACCGAGAATGATGATTTTGAACGTTTTTTGTTGCACACAGCAGCTAGATGGCCGTCAGAGGGAAAGTGGCTGAGACGTCACTATTCACTTTTTAAAATAGTTGTTGAATTCTTCCACGACTCAAATTCTGTTCTCTGTGATGAAGTAAGAAACATCAAGCATGATACTGCTTATTTTTTAGATGTATTCACAAAGTTCAGTGAAGTTAATTTGCAACTGCAAGGAAATAAGGCTAGTCTTATCAAAGTCAAATCAGCCCTCTTCACGTTTCTGTCCAAGTTACAGTTATTCAAATGTAAAGCCCAACGTGAACTCTTTCAGTTTCCGAGCCTCTCTGAATTGGAGAAGAAAAGCATACCAGACGATGACTTTCAAGTGTATATGCACACACCTGGATGAGCTGCATAAAGACATGTTTGACATATTTCAGGATCTCTTTCTGCTTATGGGCACGTCCACACGTGCTCTCGAACATATGTTGGCAACACGGCAGGCAACATGTTCAGGAACATGTTTGCAGCAGTATTTGGAAAGGTGTATGCAAACATGTTTCATGCAGCTTCGAACACTTGCAGCTGAGGTGATGGGATAAGTGGGTCCATACCAGGCAGCTGAGACTTCATCATGATGTTGCAAACATGATCTGGACGCTACTGTTCCCAACATGTTTGCAGCGTGTTCGTTACTGTGTTACTTACATGTTGCCAGCACTTGTTCGAGTACACGTTTGGACGCAACCTAAAATACCAGACTGGGTGATCAATCCATTCCTAGATATCAGCAATGAGGAAACAGGAATGGTGGAGAAAGAACTGGTTTCACTCCAAAATGACACTGAACTGAGACCAAAGTTCAAAAATTCATTTCAAGATTTTTGGCTAAAAAAAAAAAAAAAAAAAAAAAAAAAAAATCTGCCCTCTACCCTGCAGTGTGGAACAAAGTCAAGATTTTGTCTACTTTATTGCCTTCCCAACATATTTAGTAGAGCGGGGCTTCAGTGCAGTCATTCAGCTTCTTTCCAAGCAAAGAAACAGACTGAAAATGAATCTAAGGCTTCTTCTTAGTAGCCTCCAGCCTGATGTTGAGAAGCTGATATCCCTGCACCAAGCACATCCATCCCATTAAAACTGTGAAGAAAATGAAGTTACATGTGAAATGTGAATTTACCCTTTCATATTGTTAAAACATAAATACATAGGTTTACTAGGTTAAGTTTTATTTGTGTAATGCATATGTGTGTTTACAGTGTTAGATGAGTTGTTTTGAATTTGCAGTATACCTAATACCAAGAAAGAGATGTGTTCGTATATGTGTGTGTGGGGGGGAGGGAGGAATGTGGCCTGGGAGCCAAGGGGGCGGCAGCGCAAAAAAATTTGGGAACCGCTGCTTTAAGAGATGCATTTGTGCAAATTGTAAATGGTTTTGTGAACTAAGATAGGCCAAGAAAAGGGCACATGAAAGTTTATCATTTATTTAATTAAATGCCTGTTTTTGTTCCTCTTCCCACTGATTTTTTTTTTTTTTTTCAGTAGGTGGAATAATGGTTCTGCTATATGAGAGAATTGTTGTATGAATGATCTGTAATATCCTAGTAGTTCTAAAAACTGTCTTCCTTCATCCAAATTTGTGGGTTCAGGGAAACCCTTAACTGCTTTTCGTATGAGGATGTGTCTGCCTTCTGCATCAAACCTAGGACCTTAGAATATTATTTTCTTAATGCAAAATTTGCATTTAGACAGCTTAATTTTCAAACCAGCACTGGCTAACTTTTGTAGGAGCTGGTCTAATTTCTGTATATGTTCATCTAGTGTATGTTGCATTTAAGATGTCGTCCAAGTAAACAAAGATACCAGTTCCTAACATTCCTGATAGTACACTATTCATTAATCACTGGAATGTACCTGGAGCTGTCCTTAACCACATCGGCATTTTTTTTATATTGATAATACCCAGTATTTGTAGAGAAAGCAGTGCATATGCGAGACTCGTCATCTAATTCGATTTGATAATATCCATTAAAGCAAACCGATTGTGGAAAATATATTATTTCCTGGTCCAATATTATGCAAGACATCACCTAACAAGGCATAGGAAACCAGTCTGGCAGTATGTGTTGGTTTAATTTGCAATAATCAACGACTGCACACATTTTACTGTTTCGTTGGGCCACGAAAACTAGTGGGAATTCCATGTGGAGACTGAAGGCTCAGTAAGACCCATTTTTAACATTTCATCAACAAATTGATTTGCAAGGGTACATTGTGAGTGTGCTACCCTATATGTTGGTACATACTCGTATATTGGTTGTGCGTCCTGGTGTATGTTAATCTTGTGTTTAATCAGGATAGTGCAACCTAATTTTTCCCCAGGTAATGCGACTGTCTGTCGGTGTTTTTGTAATAAATCCAGTAGATCATTTTCCACATCAAAACTTCCTGAGTGACTCAAAATCTCCTTTATGCAATCTCTGTGCATCGATTTTATCTTACTTGATGTTCCACCTATTGTTTCTTCACGTATAGGAGCTGGACAATTCTCTGAATTGCATGTACAAGTTCCTTTTTTTAATTTCATTTCTTCATTCATCTGATTATTTATGAACACAAGTTTTCCCATCGTTATTCACCCGGCATAAGGCGATTTCCACCGTGAGTCCTTTCACTTAACATGATTCTTCTAAGACAAAAACAGTACCATTCTTCAATTTACTCTTTATGGTGACTTTCATATTGTATATGATATAGGTGGAATAGCTACATCACTGATGAGACGTGCGGGAATTAATGCCGGAAGTTTACTGTCATCTTGGTCCATGGGTAAAGGGGATGGGAGAGATAGAAGAGAAAGTTGAGTAGTCTTATAGAGTGCATGTGTATTCTCATTTTCTTTGAGGTCAGACTGAATCTTTCTGCTAAGGCACTTTCATGGACATGCTAACCACCTGGTTTGCCAGTCACTCATTCACCACATCAGCTGAACTTTACACCTCCCTAATTACCATAGTACAGACCTTCTTTGATCGTTATGTGCTGCAAGTCAGCCATACGAAAACTCTGCCCGCGAGGCTGGGGAGTGGGTATGGGATCACCGTCTACGTGACAGCAAGGAATGTGGGCAGCAAGCGGCGGCTGTGTATCACACTGACCGCACTGCTGACAACCTCCACTCCTATTTCACTGCAGCCAATTCCTCCTGTGCCCTCAGGCACAGTGTTCGCCAGGAGAATTGGCATGACTTTCTCCAGCATGGTGACGCACACACTCCTCGATATTAGGCTTGGCGGCTTGTTAACAGAATTGTTCAGTCACGTGAGTCCCCCTTCCTCCTTTCCACCACAGTCCTGTGGAATATGTCAACAAACTAGTTGACAAATGGTCGACCAAATCTCAACTGACATCCCTGGATCCCCCCATCAAGGCTCGCCTCTCGGGTGCTAGCGGAAACAGGCTAGCACGTATTGCAGAGACTAGTTCTATCCCCTCTCCCCTCGATAATCACCCCATCACTGATGATGAGTTGCGCCTTTCGCTATTGCAAGGCAACTGCTCCAGGTGATGACAGGATCACCTACGCCACACTGAAAATCATCACTCAAGTCCCTGGCAATCCCTTACTTCCACTGTTCAACCTGAGTCTTTCTGAAGGTAATCTCTCTGCACACCATCCGCACCTCTCCTGGTGACAACTCAACGAGCTACCTAGAACCACTGTCTGACTCACTTCTTCTCCATTTCTGCAACATTCGTGGCCTTTCCTCAAACTTTTTCTCTGTTGAGCACCACCTTTCTTCCTCTAAATCTCACCTTCTCTTCTTAACTGAGACTCAGCTGTCTGAGGAAACTGACAGCAAACCCTTTTCTGTATCCTTCTACATTCTCTATAATCATTTCTAAGCTAAAGGTGGCTCTTATGTATATGTATGTAACGACTTATCTTGCTTTTGTGTTCCTGAGCTTGATTCTTCTGAATTCTCTACTCTCTGGCTTCAACTTTCCTATCATTCTCTGGCAAAATATATCTGTGTTGTTTACTTATCCCCTAATTCTACTGGCAATGAAAAATTCATCATCTGTCTCATCTGTCATACTTCTATGATGGAACACATTCTATCCATTTCTCCTTTCTCTGAAATCTCCATTCTAATTTCAATGTTCACCGCCACCTTTGGCCCTCCTCTCCTTTGACTAATCCACCTGGTGAACAAGCCTACATCTTTTCTATACTTAATGACCTAGAGCATCTTGTACAGCACCCTACATGTATCCCCGACTGCCTTGGCGAGAGCTCCAACATACTTGACTTTTTCCTTACAACTGAACCTTCTGATTACACTGTTAATCTTTCCTCTCTGCTGGGCTCCTCCGATCACAACATTATTACCTTAACCTGTCCTGCTTCTCCGGTATGGCCCGTAGAACCAAAGAAATGTCGTCTGTGACACTTTGGAGCTGCGGACTGGGAGGCCCTCAGGCAGTACTACTCTGATTTTCCCTGGAATGATTATTGCTTCCATAGCAGGGAGCCATTTGATTGGGCCTTGCGCATTATGGAGGTTATTTTCTCGGACATGGAAGCATCCATTCCCTTCTCATATCCTTTGACTAATGCAAGAAAACCTTGGTTTAATCACACTTGTTCAAATGCTGTCCACAACAAGGAGAGGGTCTATCAAGGGTACCAGCGCCAACCCACCCCTGAATCACATCATTTTTATGTTTCTGCCCAGAATCGTGCTAAGTCTGTTCTTCGCTCTGCTAAAAATAATTTCATCTGTACTAAATGCTCTCAACTCCCAATTTGAATTTTTCGCTCTCCATCTGGCACCTTGCCAAAAACCTTTCTATTAACTTTACCTCATCATCCTTCCCTCCACTTTACTTCTTTGATGGTCCTGTAGCTATTAATTCTATTGATAAAACGCTCAGACTTTTTCCTCCAATTCCACCTTAGATGATTCCGGTGCTGTTCCTTCACCACTTCCCCTTTGTGACTTCCTCATGGCTGACATTATAATTTCTTCAGCTGATGTATTTTCTGCCATCACTGGCCTCAATACGAACAAGGCATATGGGCCTGATGGAGTCCCTCCTGTTGTCCTCAAGAACTGTGCTTCTGTGCTTGCACCCTGCCTAGGTAAACTCTTTTGCCCTTCTCTGTCAACTTGTACTTTGTCTTCTTGCTGGAAGTTTGCCCTCATTCAGCCAGTCCCAAAGAAGAGTAACCATTCCTAACCTTCTAACGATGGTCCAATTGCTTTAACACCCTGTGTATCGGAAGTTTTCAAGTCTGTTCTTAACAGAAAAATTTTAGAACATCTTTCCTATCACAACCTTCTTTCTGAACATCAGTATGGGTTCTGTCAGGGACTCTCCATTGACGATCTTCTCACCTACCTTTCAGATCCCTGGTCATCCTCCTTTGGGACTTAGGCTAAAGCTTTGCCATTGCTCTTGACATCTCAAAGGCTTTCGATCGAGACTGGCATAAATCTTTAATTTCCAAACTGCCCTCTTACGGTTTCTATCCTTCTATATATGCCTTCATCTATAGCTTCCTTTCTGGTCGTTCTATCCTTCTATTTGTGCCTTCATCTATAGCTTCCTTTCTGGTCGTTCTATCCTTCTATTTGTGCCTTCATCTATAGCTTCCTTTCTGGTCGTTCTATAGCTGCTGTTGTAGACGGCCATCGTTCTTCTAGATATATCAACAGTGATGTTCCTCATGGCTCTGTCCTATCACCAATTCTCTTCCTTTTATTCATCAATGACCTTCTAAGCTGTACATCTAATCCTATCTACTCGTACACTGATGATTCCACCCTCTAAGCTGTACGTCTAACTCTATCCACTCGTACACTGATGTTACCACCCTTCACTTCTCCATTTGGTTCCCACAACGTCTATCTCAGCAGTTACTTCAATAAACAATGGATGAAGCTATGGCACACCTAATGTCTGACTTGCCTTGTATCTCTGACTGGAGTGAAAATGATCTTGTTTTTAATGCGACAAAGACTCAGTTTTTGCACCTATCAACCCGACAAAATCTTCCACAGGAGTGTCCACCAATGTTTAATAATATCCAGCTCAATCCTGCATCAGCCTTGAATATGCTTGGGGTTTCATTCACTCGGGACCTATTTTGGAAAGATCATATTACATCTCTTGTAAAATCTGCTTCCAAGAGATTAGGTGTGCTAAACCGACTCCGTACCTTCCTTACCCGTGCACAGTTGTTGACTTTATACACAGGTTTTATTCACCCCTGTTTAGAGTAGTACAACTCTCATGTGTGGGGAGGCTTCCCACATACAACTCTTCTCAATAGGGTGGAATCAAAGGCTTTTTACCTCATTAACTCTCCTTCTCTTATTGACTCTCTTCAGCCTCTGTCTCTATGCCACACTGCTGCATCTTTATCTTTTTTTTTATCGTTACTTCAATGGTCACTGCTCTTCTGAACTGTCTGCTTGCATCCCTCCACCTCTGCAACAGGCACGTAACACCCATCTAGCAACAAGCTCTCATCTCTTTTCTGTCCTACTCTCTAATGTAAGAGTTAACTGTTAGTCCCAGTCCGTCATTTATGCAACAGGTCAACTCTGTTGACCTGTTGGAACTGTCTCTCTGTGTCTGTATTTCCTACTTCCTATGATCTCCATTCTTTCAAACGCAGTGTGTCGAGGCGTCTCGAAATGAATGGATCTTGAATTTGGCTCTTTGTTGTATTGTTTTTGCTTTTTGCTTGGAAGGAATGGTTTGTGGGCTCCTGGCCTTTGGTTCCTTCTTCTTTGCATTAAAAAAAAACACTGACCCTTAGCACCATCATCCCCATTCCTAAACCAAATTCCTCTGATTTCCGTCCCATTTCCCTAACTTCTTGCATCTGCAGAGTCCTCGAAATAATTCTTTTAGCAAGGCTCAGTGATCTTCTTCAGGACAAGCTATCTCCCCATCTTTTTGGTTTCCTCCTAGGCCGAAGCACACAACATTGCCTTGCAGAATTACTTACTCACCTCACATCCTCCTCCTGTACAACCTTCATTGATCTCAAAGCTGCATTCGACGTGGCAAACCATGATGTCATCCTTGATGAACTTGCCCACCTGGTTGTCTCTGGCCACTTGTTCTGCTGGGTGGAAAGCAACCTGTTCCACTGTCACTCTCAGGTTTTGTTTTGTGGGATGGCTAGTGATTACCGAAGCTTCAATCTGGGCACACCACAGGGTGGGGTACTTAGGCCCTTTCTCTTCAGTCTTCTCAGTAATAGACTCCTCCGTCTTTTAGAACCTATCCCCGACTCCTCTCTGATCCTAACCTATGCTGATGATATCTGCATCCATTCTCGTTCTCCCGTCACTCTTCAACGTCTCCTAGTTAAGTTCGGCCAGGCTACATCTGCTCGTGGGTCGATTATCAATACTACCAAAACCAAATTGTTTTCTCGATCCCTCACTCATAGGCTTGCTTGCACAACCATAAGCCTCGTCGGCTCTCTTCTTGAGGTAGTACAGGATTATACATACCTAGGAATTCCTTAAACTCTTCCAGTATGTCTCCACTATCTGTACCCGCCTCCACTGCAAACTTAAACTCCTTGGCACACTCACTTTTTTTTTTTTAATAGCAAAACAGAGGAAGGAAAAACAAATGAATTAAAAAAAAAAACAAATCCAATGACCAGATTACAGATGTCCTCTGTTCATAAAATATCTGTAACAGTTAGACTTGAACAGCAGTAGGTTCAAGTTTCGAGGGAAACAACTCTGGGGAAGCGAGTTCCAGAGAGATGCAGTTTGGGGAAAGAATTCTGATAGGCAGAAGTTCTGCAATATGGCTGAGTGACATTCCAGTCATGAGCGCTGCCAGCTGCCCGTGTAGCACGAGGGAAGGCATGGAGAGGTGGCACCAAGGACGCAACTTCGTCTGAGCATTTGCTATACAGTAGAAATATCTGAAATATAACGCAAGGGAGGCAACATTTCTTCTTACTTGTAGGGGAGGTAGTTTATTAGTAATAGCAGGGTTATTAATAATTCTAACAGCTTTGTTCTGAATTTTGTCTAGTTGTTTTAATGCAACCTCTCCACATCCACTCCACAAGGGTGAGCTGTATTCAATTTGCGAGCACACATGACTCTTATAAAAATAACTAACTGCTCGTCAGTGAAGAAGTTACGGACTCTGTACAATAATCCAAGATTCTTTGAGGCGGTTTTAGCAAGTGATCTAACATGAGAGGTCTCGCTGAGGGCATTGTTAAGCGAGAAGCTGAGAATTTCAATACTTTTGGAAATGGGAATATTTGTAGCATTGAAGGTAATATACGATTATGGCAATACCTGTCTATTAGTAAATTGTATATATTTAGTTTTACTAGCATTAAATGAGACAAGGTTATTATGTCCCCATTCACTGATCGTGGATACGTCTTGATTCAAAGAGATGGCTGTATTGACTTGTGAGTTAGAGATATCGGACTTTGTAAATGGATGTCTGAGTGTGAATGAACTATGAAGTGTTGTCATCTGCATATGAATGGATGGGACTGTGGGTGACAGATAAGAGATCATTAATATGAACGAGGAACAGGGTTGGTGCCAGAACTGATCCCTGCGGCATGCCGGCATTAACTGAGTGGAAAGTGGAATATACATCATCTACTTTTACTCTTATTTTTCTATTGCTGAGATATGACGAAATCAAAGGAACAAAAGAGTTTAGTCCATAGCAAGGGAATTTGGACAACAGGGAACAGTGCCACACTCTGTCGAAAGCTTTAGAAATATCCAGGGCTACTGCATGAGTTTCACCATGTAAGTCAACTGATTGATGGATGGTATGAGTCAGGAGATTGTGTATGTCAATGGTGGATCTTTCTTGGCAAAAACCATATTGTCTATCACTAATTAAGTTGTTGGATTCAAGATGTTTAACTATGTGCTTATTAATTACAGTTTCTAAAACCTTTCCAAAAGACGATGTGACAGCCATTGGTCTGTAATTAGAGGGGTCAGAGGAACTTCCTTTCTTTGGAATTGGGTGGATATTGGCTTTTTTCAATGAATTAGGAAATGAAGAAGTACGTATGTATAGTCTGAATAATTTTGTAAGAACAGAGGCAAGTTCTGGGGAACACTTTTTTCAAAACAATTGGCGGAATTCCATCTGGGCCTGGAGCTTTGTTGGTAGGTAAATTGTCTAGGATGGATTTCACGTACCTTGTCTGTATTTTAAGTGGAACAGTGTCGGGAGAGGCAAGTTCTAGTGCTGGGACATTCTGGCTGGCTTCCTCTAAGATAGAATTTCTGGCAAATGTACTGACAAAGATATCTGCTTTCCCACTCGGGTCATTTGTAATATTGCCATCTGAAGATTTCAGTGGGGGAATGGATGAGGACTTAAAATTATCATTGAAAGAACTGAGAGTTGACCAGAATATTCTATTGTCATTAGGGTTGTTAAGTAGTTTTGATGTTTGGTTTTGAAGAAAGTTTGATTTAGAAAGATTTATTACAGCTTTTGCATGGTTTCTAGCAATTTTAAATTGAGAGAGTGATTCAGATGTTTTTGATTTCAAGTAATAGTTATATGCTGATGACTTTTGGGCTGTTGCTCTGGCACAGCTGCTATCAAACCATTTTGGAGAGTTCGAGCTTTTAGTGAACTGTTGACTTGGTATGAATAAATCCATACCAGCTAGTATTAAATCGCAAATGTGTGACTGGGTAGAATTGACATCGCTAGAGAAGAAAGACTGCCATGGAATGTCAGCAAGATAATTTCTAAATTCATCTGAGTTTGCCCTATCAATGTGCCATCGGGTCACCTGACAGGTTCAGAATGGGGAGGTTTGGGGGGGGGGCTAACTAATGAGGCTATGATGAGATTGTGGTCAGAGGATCCAAGTGGGGACAATACTTCTATCCTGCACTGATCTGGATTATTTGTCAGGAACAGATCCAAAAGATGGACATTATGGTCACGATTATCTGGTAGTCTGGTTGGTTGCTTTACTAGTTGCATGAGATTAAACGATTCTGCAAACAGCTCGCACTCTAGACCAGCATCGTCAGTCCTGGCAGAGTGCAATAACCATTCAACATTATGTATGTTAAAATCACCCAAGATGGTAATATCGGTGTTAAGGGCAAGATTAAGGTTACTGAACTGTATGGAAATAGAATCAAATACACTGGGTTCAGAAGAAGCATTGGGGGAGCGATAAACTACACAGATATATTTGGTAATATTTTGACAGTTTAGTTTATACAACGATTAATGAAAACTGCGTGAAGTTTAAAATGGTGTCAACTGCATATTGGGATTTGATATAACAACAGGTGCCATCCTTATTACAGAAGTTTGTTAGGAGATGGTAACCAGGAAAACAATATGGGGATATTTCAGTAGACGGTGAGATTTGTAGTTCTGTGAGGAATAGGGCCAGAGGGGATATGGACTGTAGGAAAAAATGGACTTGTGGCTCACATGGGGTTAGCATCCCTGTTGCTTGATCATTTTATGTTATATATTCGTTCCCTTCTTGATTATCATGTTATCCCTCTCTCTTGTTCCCCCAGCACAGCTCCAACCTCTTGAAGTGGTACAAAATTGGGTGATGCCTCTCATTTTTTGCTGCCCAAGGCCTGCCAGAGTAGTCAACATGCTCACTGAACTCAATCTGTGTCCTATAACCAATCGCATACATATGCTTGGAGTCTGCTTTGCCATACAGTGTCTAAGTTCCGTCTCCTGCTCCATCATTTTCCTCCTGACTGGGTGACATTCTCTCAGGTTCCACGCACCTAGACCAGATCGACATAATCACATGCCAGGCCTGGCATCCTGACTAAAAGGAATTCGTTCAGCACTCAACTGCCCTCTCCAGCTTTCTCCCCGTGATCCCGCCAGTATCCATGCTGATCTTGTCACTCCCATCCCTACTGACCCTTTGCCCCCAACTTGGACACCTATGACTTCTGCTGTGCACTACACTCCACTGCATCTGACCGTTTACCAGTCCCTTCATAGCTCTCCATCACTGAAACTCTTCTGTAGCCCACTGTTGTATGCGCGGAGTGACTTATGCTGCATAAAGTCACTCCGTGCATATGACACCGGGTTCGATTCCCGGCAAAGTGATGATATACTGGAGGATTCTTCTTTGGTGTTTCGGAACCACTCTTATTACTGTCAGAGTCGTCTGATATGTTCAGAAGTTCACTTTTACTAGGCCTATTCATGTTGCCATAATTTCGAATACCCTGCAAAGCAGAAAAAACTACTAAAAAGTAACAGTAACACGAAACACTCGACTGAATAAAGTAACAGTCAAGTAAGACGATCGGTACTCAGTAGTATAGATAATTGAAAGAATAATAAATAATCTTGTCTCAGTTATCTCACTACACACAGCTATAAAGAGATGGCTCTGGTAGCAGTGACGTAGTCAAACGGACTGAGGGACAGACCAAACGCTCCCCATTCTCCCCACCGTCCGAGTTTCATGTGAACGTGTCCTGTACGGACGCTGTTGTCACTTCTTCAGTAAAGTAAAATAGTCCGTATCTACTCCTCACGGATTAGTACCAGAATTTTGGTATTTTTTTCAAGGTCGTACCAGATGTCCTTGACACTACCAAAAACACCAAATCTGGTACTTTAGTACTAAAATTGGCAACAATGGTGCAGTGACATCTTTCAGGTTAGCTTCTTCAAAATTCTCCATTACCACTACATCTTAATATTCACCTATGTCATAATTCCTTCACAGACGTCGCGTCCCCTCCTTACCCTCATATTAATCCTGGTACACCCCTTTTCTTGATCCCTCCCTTCCCTTTCCCGTCCATTCTCATGGGGTAAGTTCACAGTCACTCAGTGTAGAAAGAAACTCACAGCATTGTTTTTCCCTGTATGTACAGTATATACCAATAAGTTCATTGGTATACATTCTTTTGCACTGTGTCAATGCCCACCAATATGCCATCTCTGTCTCTCTCTCTCTCTTTCTTTATATATATATATATATATATATATATATATATATATATATATATATATATATATATATATATATATATATATATATATATATATATATATATATATATATATATATATATATATATATATATATATACACACACCATCATCATCATCATCATCATCATCATCATCATCATCCGGACCTCCTTTCCCAACCAAGGGCAGGGTGAGGCGTAGCAATGTTCAGACAGCCCAAACTTGCCCAATCCAATGGGCCACGCTTCCATTCACTCATCATTCAAGCCCCTGGAATCCTGGCTCTGTCGGATACGCCAAAAACATTCACCACATTCTGTAGCTTCACACAGACATATCCGACTGGGTCAATCTATATATATATATATATATATATATATATATATATATATATATATATATATATATATATATATATATATATATATATATATATATATATATATATTTTATGCGAGGAAGAAGGAACCAAAGGCCATGAGCCCGCAGTAACAGTTCCCCCCAAGAGAAAAACAAAATACAATATAGAGCCAAATTCAAGATCCGATCATTTTGAGATGCCTGGACACACTGCGTTTGAAAGACTGGAGATCATAGGCAGCAGGAAATACAGACAGAGGGAGACAGTTCCAGAGCTGCCCTGTTGCATAAATGAAAGACTGGGAGTAACGGTTAACTCTTGCATTAGAGAGTTGGACAGAAAAAGGATGAGAGTTTGCTGCCAGACGGGTGCTGCGCGCCCGTCGTAGAGGTGGAGGAATGCAAGCAGACAGTTCAGAGGAGCAGTGACCATTAAAGCAGCGATAGAAAAGAGATAAAGATGCAACAGTGCGGCGAAGAGACAGAGGTTGAAGGGAGTCAGTAAGAGGAGGAGAGTTAATGAGACGAAAAGCCTTTGACTCCACCCTATTGAGAATAGCTGTATGAGGGGAGCCTCCCCACACATGAGAGTTGTACTCCACACAGGGGCGGATAAAACCCCTGTATAGAGTCAACAATTGCGCAGGGGTAAAGAAAGAGCGGAGACGGCTTAGCACACCCAATCTCTTGGAAGCAGATTTTACAAGAGATGTAATATGATCTTTCCAAGATAAGTCCCGAGTAAATGAAACCCCAAGCATGTTCAAGGATGATGCAGGATTAAGCTGAATATTATTAAACATTAGTGGGTATACCTGTGGAAGATTTTGTCGGGTTGAAAGGTGTAAGAATTGAGTCTTAGATGCATTAAAGACAACCATATTATTTTTACCCCAGTCAGAGATACGAGCCAAGTCAGACATTAGGTGTGCCATAGCCTCATCCCTTGTTTGATGAAGTAACTGTTGAGATGGGCGTTGCGGGAACCGAATGGAAAGGTGAAGGGTGGAGTCATCAGCGTATGAGTGGATAGGGTTAGATGTACAGCTTAGAAGATCATTGATGAATAAAAGGAAGAGAGTTGGTGATAGGACAGAGCCCTGAGGAACACCACCATTGATAGATCTAGGAGAAGAACGATGGCCGTCTACAACAGCGGCTATAGAACGACCTGAAAGGAAGCTAGCGATGAAGGCACAGATAGAAGGATAGAAACCGTAGGAGGGCAGTTTGGAAATTAAAGATTTATGCCAGACTCGATCGAAAGCCTTTATATATATATATATATATATATATATATATATATATATATATATATATATATATATATATATATATATATATATATATATATATATATATAAAGTCTTAGTTATGTCTGTACCACTACGTCGTCATATGTGTGGGTATATACGTATGTATACCGCTGTACACATATGTCCTTTGCAATGTATCCTTATATTCTGTAATTATTATATTTGTATGTTACGCCCCAATATGCCGATATCACTGCACGGAAAGTATTATGAGCAGTCCATGTAGCTATTTGTGTGCTACTGCAGTCTGTTCTGTATGAACAAGTTTGTTACAGCTAACTACATAATTTGTAATCAGTCTGTATGTTAATTTATTCATAAAGGTAGGCATTAAGTCGTGTGTATGTGTATACATGGATGCACACATATGTGTGTGCATGTACCGGTATTGGCGTATGTATAATCTCAATCATATTTCAGCTGTGTCTAATATAAATGTACCGTGTACTGTACATGTATAATTATTATATATGAAGGATGTATATATACTGTAGACAGTACTTGTGTGTTCGCGCATAAAGTACATATGTCTGGAATTATTAGTTGCACTGTATATGTATGTGTACTCCTGTGTGTAACGTGTGCATGCATGTATGCATGCGGGTGTGCATATGCATTATTTATGTATAATAACATGTACGTATATTTCTAAGTGCAGATCTCTGTAATCACAACGAATGTACACCCTATAGGTCCATTGAATCATTATGAACACTTATTCTGGTAAGATATAAGCAGTACTGTAATGTATCCTATACAGACGAGATTGAACTGATGAACCAGGGGTGTACCAAGTATTTGAGTTGTATATACTGCATTCGTGATGTTGTTCTCCCACAGGATGAAAGACGCTGCTCAATAAACTAGCCCGTTTGGGCAAAATTGAACAACTGAATATGTCACCCCATCTTTAGGTAGGAAACAGGATCATGATGATGATGATATTGTGGCCATTTCTGCAGCAACAAAAAACTGTGAAATCACAAAAAATCTGTTCGGAGACGTCGAGTTCGATTCTCCCACCGAACAGGTTGCTAGACAAAGTATGTTACTCCACTGCCCCTGTTCACCCATCAGTAGAACTAAGAACTTGGATGTTTAACCAGTAGTGTACTGTGGGTCGTGGTCTAGGAGAAGGTTATGTATAACAAGTAGTGTACCGTGGATCGTGGTCTAGAAGACGGTGAGGACATAGCAAAAATAGGTTATATGTTTTATGGCAAGACTTTTCTACTCATGTATAATATTCTGGTGGATTAACTCACTCCAGTGAATGTAATCCCTAAAGATTTATATCTAGGGAATGGTAGAGGTTTCTTGCTCATATAATATCACTCAGGGGCCTTGCGACTTGCGATTTGTGTTGTGACTTAGGAGCTTTGCACTGAGCCTCTACTTTCCTGAAGAAACAATAAATGAGTGGATAACAGGTAGAATAATCTGTTCCTGTGATCATATCCTCACCATCCACAACTGTGAAATGACACACACACGCAACTGACTGCCGGAAATGTGAAACAACCATCGCACCTCTCCATGTGGCGGAAGGGTAGAGGGCGTGGCTATATGCAGAAACAATGAGCCGCATGACAGCTGCCAGAGAAGACTTCCTACCGCCTCTTCCTTAACAACCTGTTTCACATATTACACTTTAATATTCTTGCCTATAGTAGTTTTTGTGCTGTATACATACCTTATACCAATTACATGAAGTAGGGTATTGACTCCTTCACTCCGATGATGTACTGTACTTTACCTTCGCCAACGAAATTGGAGAAAGTTACGTATTTTCCTGTGTTTGTTTGTTTGCTTGTTTTTCCACACCATTTCTCCGGATGTTCTCAATGAATTTCAATGAAAGTTTGTGGGAGGGTAGCCATGGGCCAAAGAAAGAATTAAATAGATTTTGCGGAGCATCCGGATCAGGATCCTGCAGTGACATTGGCGGAGGTATGCGCTCTCTGTCTGCTTTGTTGTTAACTTACTGATTCCATCGGACGATAATATTCTGCTGAGGGGAGACTTTTTGATGTGGAGGGGTGAGTCACAGTCTATATTTTCTCTTTTGTTACTCGAGATCCGTCATAAATTTAAATGTAGTTCCCTGGTATTGCCTTGCTCGGTGTGAAAGTACACCAGTTGTAAAAGGCTTATCGATCTGATTCGCATATTTCACCATAAGCCATGTTACTTACGGATTATTACAAGCGACTCGGGAAACGAAAGCGAGTGTTATAATTTAATAGGTGTGTGTGTGTGTGTGTGTGTGTGTGTGTGTGTGTGTGTGTGTGTAATTGCCGAACTGTATCTTTACAGGAATGAGTCAAGCTCGTACTGTCCCATGTATTTAACCATTTTTATCATACATATCCTTAAATTTGTTAATAGTTTTGGCACACAGTATTTCATTCGGCAGTGCATTCCACTGATTAATTGCCGTATTTAGGAAACTGAAATTCCTTATATCTTTATCGCCTCTCTTTTTATGTAGTTTCATGCAGTGTCCTCTTGCTGATGCTTCCCCATAGGTTATATATTCATTTATGTCTGTTTTCTCTTTCCCTGAGATACTTTTATATAGCATAATCATTTCTCCTCTTTTCCTTCTCTTCTGTATAGTTGGTAGATTCAGTTTTTGTAATCTTTCTTCGTAGCTTAGATCCCTTAAGCCTGGTACCCATCTTGTAGTTACCCTTTGTACCTTTTAAATCTTATCTACTGTATGTGTTTTTGGAGATGAGAATTCCAGACAACTGATGGTTACTTCAGGGTTGGTTTGATAAATGATGTTATTATCTTCTCAGTTTGTCTTCATTTACATATGTGAATGCTATTCTCATATTAGCATGCAGAGTATACATGTTACGTACCCTCTCACTGATGTGGTCAGCCGGAGATAGTCTGCTATTGATAATCACTCCAAGGTCCTCCTCCCTTCTGATAATGTGTACGGTTGATCTTGCTAACTTATAGTTCCAATCATTTTTTTTTTTCACTTTTACCAAACGTAATTACATGACACTTATCCACATCAAATTCCATTTGCCATTTATCGGCCTATTTATAAAGTTTATTTAATTCTTGTAGCTCTCTGCAAGAGTCTGTTAGTAATTTTCCTTTGTATTTTTGCATCATCCGCAAACATATTTAGATAGCTTCCATTTCCATTGTTACTATGTCATTTATATATACTATCTATCTATTGCCAGACGCCTCAATCCCGTTTGGGGTGGCCACAAACAAATCGCCTCCAAGTCGCCCTGTCCCCCGCCATTTCACTGCCCTGCTCCCAATTCACACCTCCCTCTCTCATATACCTCTCCACCTCATCCCTCCATCTCATCCTCGGCCTCCCCCTCCCTCTTCCCCCCTCCACCTCACTCACATACACTCTCTTCGTCAGTCTTTCACCCTCCATCCTCTCCACATGGCCAAACCACCTCAGTGTGTTCCTCATAACGCTTCCTATCACATCTACATCAACACCACAACGCTCCTTTATATCCTCATTCGTCAGTCTGTCTCTCCACATGATTCCACAGGCTCCTCTTAAATAACTCATTTCCACTGCTCTCACTCTTGACTTGTGTCCTTCCAACAATGTCCAAGCTTCACTTCCGTACGTTAGAGTTGGTATCACAATACTGTCATGTAGTAACTTTTTCACTTCCATGCTCACTTCCCTGTTTCTTATCACTGCTTTCAAAGAACCAGCAACCTTTCTTCCCTGCTGCACCCTTTCAAGCACTTCACCCTCCAAACCTCCATCCTTACTCACCACACTACCCAAATACTTAAACGTACTCACATTTTCCAATTCCTCACCATACAACCTCGCTGTACATTCACTAACTTCACCTCTCTCAAAGACCATCACTTTACTCTTCCCTACATTCACCTTTAGGTTCCGTTTCTTACACACTCTCTCAAACTCATCCACCAAGCCTTGCAGCTCCCCTTCGTCTTCACTCAACAACACAGTATCATCTGCAAACAACAGTACAGGGAGTTTCCAAACACTATCCTCTCTCACCAGGGCCACCCCAACATCCACTACCCTACCTTGTACCTCTTTTATTACCCCATCCATGTACAAATTGAACAACCATAGAGACATGACACATCCCTGTTTCAAACCAACTTTCAAAGAGAAAAATTCACTTAGTTCACCATCCACTCGCACTGCAGCCTTTCGCACCATCGTACATACTCTTCACAGCATTCAACAACTTCCCATCTACTCCATATATTCTTAACACTTTCCACAATCCTTGTCTATCCACCCTGTCATATGCTTTCTCCAAATCCATGAAAGCCGCATACAACTTCTTTCCCTTCTCTAGAAACTTTTCCACTAAAGATCTAAGAATGAATATCTGATCTACACAACCTCTTCCCTTCCTAAAGCCTCCCTGTTCTTCTCCAACTAATTTCTCTGTTCTTTCTCTAACTCTGTCTATAAGTATCCTACCATACACTTTTCCTATTATACTAAGAAGACAAATGCCCCTATGATTACCACACACTTCTTTTTCCCCTTTTCGTTTGTACAAGGGAATAATTATACCTGACTTCCAATCCTCCGGGACTGTACCTTCCTCCCAGGCCAATCTGCACATCTTCCACATCCATTCTAGTTCTATCTCTCCCCCATGCTTCAGCATTTCACCACGCACTCCATCAATTCCTGGGGCTTTCCCCGATTTAACTTTCTTCATTGCTTCCACAACTTCTATCCTACTGATTTCTTCCTGTCTTCTCACCTCCCTCCTCCCAGCCATTCCCCAGCCACTTATACTCGCATTACTTCCATCCTCTACGTTCAACAATTCCTTAAAGTGTTCTCTCCATCTGCTCACTTTTTCTCCCTTCTCCACTAGTAATCTACCATTTTTATCTTTCACTCCCCTGCTAACTTCACTTCCACCCTGTCTTACTCTTTTCACTTCTCTCCATAACATTTTCTTACAGTTCCTCCACTTTACATTCAAATTCCTTCCAAATTCCTCATCCACGTTCTTCTTACTCTCTCTTACTAATCTTTTCACCTCTCTCTTTCTTTCCACATATAACTCTCTCTTCCGCCTCTCAACTTCTTCCACGCCCCTATTTCTCATCCATTCATTGTATGCTTTCTTCTTTTGTGCCACAGCCTGTTTCACCTCTTCAGTCCACCACGCTGTTCCTTGCACCCCCCTCCGTCTTCTCTTCCTTCCACACACCACATCACATGCTGCACATATTTCTTCTGTAAATATCTTACACACACCTTCCACGTCTCCCATCTGCTCCCATTCATATTTGCCCAATCGTTCCTCCACTTCTCTCTTATACTCTGCCTTTTTCTCATCCTCTTGTAACCTTTCCACTCTCCTTGCAACTACTCCTTCCTCTCGTCTTTCCCTTCTTCTATTCCTCCATCTTTCTTGCATCCTAATTCTGGCCACCACCAAGTAGTGGTCAGAAAGTCCACTCCCCCAACCTCTATACACTCTTGCATCCTTTACACATCTTCGCATCCTTTCATCCTCACACACATAATCAATCATTGCCTTCCTTTCATTCAGTTCACCACCCACCCTTCTCATCACTCGCCATGTATACCTGTGGATCATTTTATGCCTGAAGAGGGTATTGTCTATCACCAACCCCCTCCCAGCACAAATGTCCACTAACGCACTCCCATTCTCATCTATCTCAGCAGGCACACCCCACTCACCAACTATTCTATCCACCTTCACATTACCAACTTTACCATTCATATCACCAATCAAAAACACTCTTTCATTCCTTCCAAACTTTTCCATGCACACGTCCACATTTGTCCAGATCTCTTCTCTCACTCTTCTAGCACGATCTTGCGTTGGCGAATATACACACACAATCGCCCACATTTGTATTTCAACTTTCAACTTTACCCACACAATCCTTGACCCAACTGATCCATACTGTCTTGTGCTCTTCTTCCATCTTTTACTCACTACTATACATACTCCTTTGCCCTCTCATTCTCACCTACTCCTGCACATATACCCCATCCATACTCCCATTCTCTCACACTTTCTCCTCTCCATTTTGTTTCAGTTTTTCCACATACATCCACTTTCGCACCCTCAAGCACTTGGACAATCTCTCTCTCTTTCACCTCATCATTTGCTCCTCTTACATTCCATGTACTCATTTACATAACTCTTCCTGTGCTTCTTTTTCCGATATTTGTATATCTGGTAATGTGTGGGCACGCATATTCCTTATCATCACCTTCAGAAATATTTTCTTCTGTAAAAACTGATTGGAAGTTTCTATTTAGTACTTCACAAATATCTTTATCTTGTGTATAGATGATCCCCTCGTCCATAATGGACTGTACTTTGTCTTTAACTTTGGTTATGTTTCGGATGTAGCTGTAAAATAGCTTAGGCTGATCACTACTTTTATTTATAATATCTTTCTCAAACTGTCTCTGTGCCTCCCTCCTTATCTTTATGTAAACATTTCTTACCTGTTTATAGTTGTTATATGCCCTTTCAGTATTGTGTTTTCTGTAACAGTTCCACAGCAGAACTCTTTTTTCTTTTGATTTTTTACATTCTGTATTAAACCATTTCTTTACTGTCAATTTTGTTTCTTTGTGCTGAAGTATGTAATTTTGGACTACTACTTCATAAATATAACAGAATTTTCTAAATGAAACATTTAAATCTCTTCCTCTAAGCTCCTTTTCCCAAAGCATTTCTAAGAAGTACTTCTTTAGGTCATGAGAGTTGCCCTTTTTGTAGTTTAGACTCTTTTTGTAACTTTCATTACTCATTACTGGCAACTATGTCATGCAATTTTGCAGTTTAATACTGCATGGTCACTTTTGCCAAACTGAGGGCAATACATTATATTGTCAATATCATTTCCATGCCTAGTTTATATAAGATCTAGTAATGATGGATTATCAAGTCCTCATTTTCTGGTGTTTTCCTTTACATGCTTTGTTAGGAAAAACTCCTGCACAAGATCCAGGATCTTTTAATCCCAACACATATCATGGCTTGTTACGTCTAGAGTATTTCTACTTATATTTGTATGGAATCTCAAGTTAATATAATTCTTTCATATTTCTCTTCCATTCTATGTAGTAATGTTCTTAAACTCTGTATTGTACTTTCTGCCAGGTCTTCATATTCGCCTCTTTCCCAAGTGTTTGTTTTGGATGGCATTTATAAATTTGACACAATTACTTTTTGAAGGTGAATGTAGGGAAGAGTAAAGTGATGGTCTTTGAGAGAGGTGAAGTCAGTGAATGTACAGCGAGGTTGGATGGTGAGGAATTGGAAAATGTGAGTACGTTTAAGTACTTGGGTAGTGTGATGAATAAGGATGGAGGTTTGCAGGGTGAAGTGCTTGAAAAAGTACAGCAGGGAAGAAAGGTTGCTGACTCTTTGAAAGCAGTGATAAGAAACAGGGAAGTGAGCATGGAAGTGAAAAAGTTACTACATGACAGTATTGTGATACCAACTCTAACGTATGGAAGTGAAGCTTGGACGTTGTTGGAAGGACACAAGTCAAGAGTGAGAGCAGTGGAAATGAGTTATTTAAGAGGAACCTGTGGAGTCACATGGAGAGACAGGCTGACGAATGAGGATATAAAGGAGTGTTGTGGTGTTGATGTGGATGTGATAGGAAGCGTTATGAGGAACACACTGAGGTGGTTTGGCCATGTGGAGAGGATGGAGGGTGAAAGACTGACGAAGAGAGTGTATGTGAGTGAGGTGGAGGGGGGAAGAGGGAGGGGGAGGCCGAGGATGAGATGGAGGGATGAGGTGGAGAGGTATATGAGAGAGGGGGGTGTGAGTTGGGAGCAGGGCAGTGAAATGGCGGGGGACAGGGCGACTTGGAGGCGATTTGTTTGTGGCCACCCCAAACGGGATTGAGGCGTCTGGCAATAGATAGATAGATAGACTTTCCCTTCAGATATGTTTATCTCCAATGCAATCAATTCTACTTGTGAGGGTATATGTAGTTCTGTTTCTCTGACTTGTAGATTTTCCTTTATTAAGATTTTATTTCCTCCTCCATTTCTTAAATTTCCTGTCTCTTCACCATGTACTGTATTCGTCTAATAATCAGGGTTTCCTTTGATATCTTTGGGGTTAATTTTTTCTCAGTTGGACAAATAATGTTTTTTTTTTTTAATAGGTAATGAATGGAGGAAGGAAAAACAAAGGGGAACAACAAAACAAAAAGTCCATGTGCATAAAGGCATCCTCCATTAATAAAATATTTATAACAACTGGATTTGAATTGAAGTGGATTAAATGTTTGTGGGAAACAACTCCCAGGAAGTGAATTCCTGAGAGTAGTATATCTGGGGATAAATGAATTTTGATAAGCAGAGGTTCTGCATTGCGGGGGAGAGAGTCTGAAGTCATGGGCACTCCCAGCTGCCCGAGTATTTCGGGAGAAAATGTGAAGGGGAGGAACAATGGAAGCCAGTTCATCTGAACACTTCTATCTATCTATCTATTCCCAGACGCCTCAATCCCGTTTGGGGTGGCCACAAACAAATCGCCTCCAAGTCGCCCTGTCCCCCGCCATTTCACTGCCCTGCTCCCAACTCACACCTCCTTCTCTCATATACCTCTCCACCTCATCCCTCCATCTCATCCTCGGCCTCCTCCTCCCTCTCATCCTCGGCCTCCCCCTCCCTCTTCCCCCCTCCACCTCACTCACATACACTCTCTTCGTCAGTCTTTCACCCTCCATCCTCTCCACATGGCCAAACCACCTCAGTGTGTTCCTCATAACGCTTCCTATCACATCCACATCAACACCACAACGCTCCTTTATATCCTCATTCGTCAGTCTGTCTTTCCATGTGACTCCACAGGCTCCTCTTAAATAACTCATTTCCACTGCTCTCACTCTTGACTTGTGTCTTTCCAACAACGTCCAAGCTTCACTTCCGTACGTTAGAGTTGGTATCACAATACTGTCATGTAGTAACTTTTTCACTTCCGTGCTCTCTTCCCTGTCTCTTATCACTACTTTCAAAGAACCAGCAACCTTTCTTCCCTGCTGTACCCTTTCAAGCACTTCACCCTCCAAACCTCCATCCTTACTCATCACACTACCCAAGTACTTAAACGTACTCACATTTTCCAATTCCTCACCATCCAACCTCGCTGTACATTCACTGACTTCACCTCTCTCAAAGACCATCACCTTACTTTTCCCTACATTCACCTTTAGATTCCGTTTCTTACACTCTCTCTCAAACTCATCCACCAAGCCTTGCAGCTCCCCTTTGTCTTCACTCAACAACACAGTATCATCTGCAAACAACAGTATAGGGAGTTTCCAAACACTATCCTCTCTCACTAGGGCCACTCCAACATTCACTACCCTACCTAATACCTCTTTTATTACCCCATCCATGTACAGATTGAACAACCATGGAGACATGACACATCCCTGTTTCAGCCCAACTTTCAAAGAGAAAAATTCACTTAGTTCACCATCCACACGCACTGCAGCCTTCGCACCATCGTACATACTCTTCACAGCATTCAACAACTTCCCATCTATTCCATATATTCTTAACACTTTCCACAATCCTTGTCTATCGACCCTGTCATATGCTTTCTCCAAATCTATGAAAGCCGCATACAACATCTTTCCCTTCTCTAGAAACTTTTCCACTAAAGATCTAAGAATGAATATCTGATCTACACAACCTCTTCCCTTCCTAAAGCCTCCCTGTTCTTCTCCAACTAATTTCTCTGTTCTTTCTCTAACTCTGTC
This sequence comes from Coenobita brevimanus, assembly GCF_032717465.1. Taxonomy (NCBI): domain Eukaryota; kingdom Metazoa; phylum Arthropoda; class Malacostraca; order Decapoda; family Coenobitidae; genus Coenobita; species Coenobita brevimanus. The sequence goes on from NC_136961.1 coordinate 8,641,923, forward strand.
AATAAGTATCCTACCATACACTTTTCCTATTATACTAAGAAGACAAATGCCCCTATGATTACCACACCCTTCTTTTTCCCCTTTTCCTTTTGTACAAGGAAATAATTATACCTGACTTCCAATCCTCCGGGACTCTACCTTCCTCCCAGGCCAATCTGCACATCTTCCACATCCATTCTAGTACTATCTCTCCCCCATGCTTCAGCATTTCACCACACACTCCATCAATTCCTGGTGCTTTCCCTGATTTAACTTTCTTCATTGCTTCCACAGCTTCTATCCTACTGATTTCTTCCTGTCTTTTCACCTCCCTCCTTCTCCCAGCCATTCCTCAGCCACTTATACTCGCATTACTTCCATCCTCTACGTTCAACAATTCCTTAAATTGTTCTCTCCATCTGCTCACTTTTTCTCCCTTCTCCACTAGTAATCTACCATTTTTATCTTTCACTCCCCTGCTAACTTCACTTCCACCCTGTCTTACTCTTTTCACCTCTCTCCAGAACATTTTCTTACAGTTTCTCCACTTTACACTCAAATTCCTTCCAAATTCCTCATCCACTCTCTTCTTACTCTCTCTTACTAATCTTTTCACCTCTCTCTTTCTTTCTACATATAACTCTCTCTTCCGCCTCTCAACTTCTTCCACGCCCCTATTTCTCATCCATTCATTGTATGCTTTCTTCTTTTGAGCCACAGCCTGTTTCACCTCTTCAGTCCACCACGCTGTTCCTTGCACCCCCCTCCGTCTTCTCCTCCTTCCACACACCACATCACATTTTGCACATATTTCTTCTGCAAATATCCTACACACACCTTCCACGTCTCCCATCTGCTCCAATTCATATTTGCCCAATCGTTCCTCCACTTCTCTCTTATACTCTGCCTTTTTCTCATCCTCTTGTAACCTTTCCACTCTCCTTGCAACTACTTATTCTCGTCTTTCCCTTCTTCTATTCCTCCATTTTACTTGAATTCTAATTCTGGCCACCACCAAGTAGTGGTCAGAAAGTCCACTACCCCAACCTCTATAAACTCTTGCATCCATTACACATCTTCGCATCCTTTCATCCACACACATATAGTCAATCATTGCCTTCCTTTCATTCAGTTCACCACCCACCCTTCTCATCACTCGCCATGTATACCTGTGGATCATTTTATGCCTGAAGAGTGTATTGGCTATCATCAACCTCCTCCCAGTACAAATGTCCACTAACGCACTCCCATTCTCATCTATCTCAGCTGGCACACCCCACTCACCAACTATTCCATCCACCTTCACATTACCAACTTTACCGTTCATATCACCAGTCAAAAACACTCTTTCATTCCTTCCAAACTTTTCCATGCACACTTCTAAATTTGTCCAGAACTCTTCTCTCACTCTTCTAGCACGATCTTGCGTTGGCACATACACACCCACAATCGCCCACATTTGTATTCCAACTTTCAACTTTACCCACACAATCCTTGACCCAACTGATCCATACTGTCTTATGCTCCTCTTCCATCTTTTACTCACAACTATACATACTCCTTCCTTTGCCCTCTCATTCTCACCTACTCCTGCACATATACCCCATCCATACTCCCATTCTCTCACACTTTCTCCTCTCCATTTTGTTTCAATTATTCCACATACATCCACTTTCGCACTCTCAAGCACCTGGACAATCTCTCTCTCTTTCACCTCATCATTCACTCCCCTTACATTCCAAGTTCCAATTACAATGTCCTTTGTCCGGTCCTTGGTCGTCATCGTTAGGTCAGTCCTTGTCCGAGGCTTATTGTTTGTTTTTTTAGTTGTTTTCTGGGGAGGTGCACTAACTCTCCGCCAACCCTTTTAGTCGCCTTTTACGACAAGCAGGGATACTGGGGGAGTATTCTTGAAAAAAAACCCTACCCCCAGGGGGTAAAATTAATGCTATGTACATTTTGTACATAGCATTAATTTTACAAAAAAAAAAAAAAGAATGACACATGATATAGAAGTATACCAGTATCATTATCTCTATATGAAATATTAATGGCTCATACCATAATCTTAACTTTGAACTATTTTTTTTGCATATATGCATTTTATTGTTATACACACACATCTTACAAAATGTCATACAATAACCAATTTAACCATATTGCATTTGTTCAATTATGTATACAACTTGTTTACAATGTAATATTACTGGATCATTGCAATATTAACATGAATATTATATCTATGCAATATTACAATCAATATTATGTATTAATAGATTAGCATATGTCAATGATGATTGCTGTTGGAGGACCGCCAGCTCGCGTGACCGAGCAGTGTCAGGACTCCATATTATAATAATACAACTCATAGATAGATAGAGAGATAGATAGACAGATAGAAGCACCAAGCCAGGGGATGAGATAGGAAGTGTGTCAGCGAGAATCGAGCGAAGGGAAACGGGCTTGCAACTCTTACATGAAGGAATGCTGGACGTGCACCCAAAGCAGTACATACACACAGACATACAGTGTTCTAGAAGCTTCAGCAACAGTATAGCCCACGTGACACGACCCCTGCTAAACGAGAATGTAGTAATCAGAGCGCAGAAAGGGGCTAGCCACACAACTGGCAGGTAGTGGAGAGATCAAATAAGAAGAGGGGTCCGACTAGACTTAGTAAATTAAGTCCCTGTGTAATACATACGCTGCTCAACTTACACTTTCTTTGAAGATAATAAATCAAGATCAACTCCCTGTATTCATCTTTAACTCCTCCTGCTCTTCAATTACCAAAATAACTTTAACCAAAACACAAGACTTACATATTACAAGACTAAAGAGTTACAGACTTTTGTTTCTAAGTGTTTCATTACTATCACCATTTCAGCATACGTAGTTTCTACATCATTATTGTAACTTTACATTACTTCGTTCACCTGGGTTATCTTCTCTTCAATATCATTGCTTGGGTCTATCAGACTGCTTACTTGCCTCATTGTCTCTGTATCATTTCTGAACTCCTCTATAATACTGTCATGGGTGACAACTGTATTTGACACTTCACTACCCACCTCAACTGACAGCTCATTTATTATTGTGTCTTTTTTGTTTAATTCCTTTACTTTTTTTTTCATTTTCTTCCTCGTGCATGCGTAATTGCTTCTTAATTTCATGTTTTTCACTGTGAAAAATTTCCTCCAGTTTATTCACTTTCTGTACTAATTTATTACCCGGATATGTTTTCATTTCAACCAGCTCTTGGTAGAAATCATCATCCTTTTTTCAACCATTATCCCTTTTCATAACTCTTTCTATATTCACTTTACTAAAGACGGTTCTCATCTCCTGGTATTTCACTTAGAAGGATCACTTCTACTTACAAGTATGCATCTCCCTGCTACCTGCCTGGTAACAGACGACACCCAGCTGATGATGCATTGATCAGTGGATTCTTGCACTAATTGGATGTGTTCTCTTATTTGGAAACACTTTTGCTTGTACTTGCTCTGCTACATTAGAACATCATTTAGTTTAACCTTGTACATAGCTTGACTCGTATAAAGATACTATACAGGCGTGGCCAGTTGTGGCCAAGGGTGGCCAACACGGAGCGAGGTGACAGACGTGCTGCCTCTGGCATTGCCTCAGTGTGTGTGTGTGTGTGTGTGTGTGTGTGTGTGTGTGTGTGTGTGTGTGTGTGTGTACAGATAGATAAATAGATATAGATTAATATTAGGGTGGTCTAAAAATATATGATAAAATTTCATTCTCCACAAGAGTATATTTATTTCTCTGTACGTGACTGAAAAGTGAACAAAATTGTTCTCCTCAAAACAGTATTTAGGGACTGCCCATGTTTCAGTTAACAATAAGAAGCCCTATAATGCACTTGAAAACATTGTGACATTACAGCTGCTTCTTTCTAAGATTTTATCATCAGCCAGAAAAGGAACTGTTTCTGCTCTTTATCTTTCTTTGTGTATCGTTGTACCCAGTTCCGCCATGCCATTTACTGCTTTCATCCTAGAGGTCCAATCCCTAGTTCATTGAAACCACAATCGTTCATCTAGTGCCTGGGGGATTTTAGCTGGAAGGATTGAAATATCTTTTTTCCACTTTCCATCAATACTTCGAAAATGAAATTGGTCCTTTTGGCAACAAGGCCTTCCAACTTCGGTTCTCCCACATCAAACACAATCTTTATACATGGAGGAGGGATGGGTAACTGGGAACGCTGTAGGTTCTGGAGCATCTTTTCTTTTGTCTTTATAGTCACGCGGTCGTCGAAAAAAGGCTAGAGCAACCACGTGTTTGGAGAGAAACCAAAGGTGCATGCACAAGGCCGCTGATGCTTTCCTGATCACAGTCAGATAGGGGTAAGTCTTAAGAAGAGACAGAAGTTTCATATTCATTCTAACACTTTTTCATTGTAGTGTTCTGTGCGTCTTAAGGGTCAGATACTTCTTGTGTAACTTTGACAGTTTCCATATGAACCTATCCGTTGGATAGGAATTTTGACACCCTCCCATACAAAGAAAACTGCGGCACAGGCCAACTTGTAACTTGCTGGAAAGATTCTGCCTTTTTCCAGGTGGTGGAACGTGACCAATCGAATCACATACAAACCATGGGCAAGTCTTGCTGTAGATAGCTGAAAGTCTTGGTTTTCCCAAGGAGCCAGTTTTCAGGTACTGATATCAAACAAGGTGACGCCATTATCATTTCTGAAAAAAAAAAAATTGGAATGACCTCTAAACAACCACCAGTCATGCTCAGTTTTCACACACAAGTGGAACATGTGGAGAGAAACTAGGTATGTAGTTGAACGATTCAACTAAATTAAATTTTTACCATCGTACTGTGGACCACCCTAATATACATATACGGTATCTACATAATAAAGCCAAGCTGTGTACGTCTGTGACTGTCCCTGCATTGATTAATTTCTTAAACAAAAACGGTAATAGATATTGCTCTTTTATATATATATATATATATATATATATATATATATATATATATATATATTTTATGCGAAGAAGAAGGAACCAAAGGCCGCGAGCCAGCAACTATTGTTCCTTCCAAGAGAAAAATAAAAAAAAGAGAGAGAGCCAAATTCAAGATCCGATCATTCGAGATGCCTCGACACACTGCGTTTGGAAGACTGGAAATCATAGGAGGCAGGAAACACAGACAGAGGGAAACAGTTCCAGAGTTGACCTGTTGCATAAATGAAGGACTGGGAGTAACGGTCAACTATTGCATTAGAGAGTTGGACAGAAAAAGGATGAGAGTTTACTGCTAGACGGGTGCTATGCGCCCGTCGTAGAGGTGGAGGAATGCATGCAGACAGTTCAGAAGAGCAGTGACCATTGAAGTAGCGATAGAAAAGAGATAAAGATGCAACAATGTGACAAAGAGACAGAGATTGAAAGGAGTCAGTAAGAGGAGAGTTAATATATATATATATATATATATATATATATATATATATATATATATATATATATATATATAGATCATCGTCATCATCATCAGCCGTTTGAGTACCCACTGCAGGACCGGCCTATCCCGACCGAGGTCGAGACGATACAGCCAATGTATCTCTACCAAGTGGCTTAGGCTGTCTGGTAGAGATTGTATGCAGAGTGAGAAGTGCTTGTAAGTGTAATTGTAGTGTTGGAGTGGCTTTGGATGTGTGTGCAATATGTGAACCAAACGTAATCGTCCGTGCAAGCCGATTGGGTGCAAGCATACTTTATAGTAAATGACACTGGTTCAACCACAGCACCCCTTGTGTCCGCCAATGCAGTATGTGGCCGGGTGAACACTCCCAAAGTTTATTACCCTGGCGGGGAGCGAGCCCTGGCTCACCCATGTACGAAACGCACACTCTACACTGTACCACAGAGGCTCTCTCTCTCTCTCTCTCTGGATATATATATATATATATATATATATATATATATATATATATATATATATATATATATATATATATATATATATATATTGGTGTAAGTCCAAGAATTGTCAGAAAAATACGACACAAAAATCTTAGTTATCGTGCACAATGCGACAGCACGATATTGTCCGAAACTGTGACACGTGAAAACGTCTGTCTGAGCATTTGTTCGTGTCTTTCACGAGAATGGTAATAGATATTGGCCCAATTAATTTTGCATTAGGTCATGATCAGTCCAGAGAGGGTTAGGAAAATTTAATAAAATGGCAATCATATGCGACGAGACGGCGCGAATCTGCCGGATATCGTGACAAACGAAAATATTTGTAAATAATTTTTTGGGCATTTTGGCCAGATTTGGTCATTGTGGGCTCAATAACTGTATGGAAACAAAGATGATGATAGTTGCAAACATTTTGTGATGGAAAGGTTAAGTGAGATGTGGGCCCATAGACTTACCATCAAGATTTCAGGTTGATCTTAAAGACTAAGCATTACTATTTGATGCTTTACTAGGAGTTTAGATGTTACATCCATGAAGTGTAGTTAATCTCTCACTCATACAGTCTTTCAGGGTACAAGTGGAGAGTTTCATTTGTGAGTGTTGCCCAGTGTCACGACTACGCTGTTTACACATAGAATTGTCTCTTCACTAGAATTTGCAAGAAGGCAGTTGGCCTCTGCCGACCCATGAATGCCACTTTTGTCTGACTCATAATGGATAAGCAACAAACATCCACTAGCTTACATTTCTTTTCCCCCTGGGGAAGGGGGGATAGAATACTTCCCCAGTATTCCCTGCTTGTCGTAAGAGGCGACTAAAAGGGACACTTTTATCTACATTCTTTTTGCTCTCTTTCTTCCCCTTGTCCAAACCCGCTGCATTTTGCTTTCATTTAGTTAATTTTCTGTCTCCACTGTCTCGTTCCTGCGAGCCACTGGCATTGGTTCCAGGGTAAAATATTTTTCTGCCTACGAAATCTTGATGAACTCTGGTTACGAAGCAATGGCCCTCAGTTCCGTGCAGCCCTTAAGTGGGCAGGGGGTGCTAAGAATCCCACGGTGTAGAAATAAGTTTATACATCCAAAAAGAACCTTAAGAATAGGAAACTGGAATGTTCGAACGCTCAGTCAGGCTGGTAAAATGGAAGAACTTATTTCAGTGTTCAAGGAATACAAGATTGATATTTGTGCTCTTACAGAAACGAGGTTGCTTGGAGTTGATAAAATGAATTTGGAAGATGGTATTACTATGTTGGTTTCTGGTAGAAGTGATGGAAATCATTACCAAGGAGTAGGCTTACTGCTAAGTAAAGATGCTTGTAAGGCAGTATGTGAGTTTGAACCAATTAATGAGCGCTTGCTTTATGCTCATTTAAAATCTGACCATGGTAATATCAGTATGGTTGTAGGGTACGCTCCGACAAATGAGGCTGCTGATGAAATGAAGGATGACTTTTATGAGAAGCTGCAGGATGTAGTGAATAGAGTGGCAAGACATGATGTGTTAGTTTGCATTGGTGATTTTAATGCGATTGTTGGCAATAGTAGGGATGGCTTTGAAGACTGTATGGATAAGGAAGGTGTTGGCATAAGAAACGAAGATGGGATGTGGTTTGGAAGCTTTTGTTTGGCAGATAACCTTATAATTGGTGGAACTATCTTTGAGCATAGAAAAATACATAAGACTACTTGGATATCACCATGTGGTAAATATTGTAACCAGATTGACCACATTGCAATTACCAGAAGGCATAGGAGTTATTTGCAAGATGTTTGCATAAGGAGGGGGGCAGATATAGGTAGTGACCATCAACTTGTTGTGTCAAAGATTAAAATAAAACTTAAGAGAAACGTTAATGGTAATTGTACAGGAGGTAATAATTATGATTTGGATGAGCTGCGAAATGATGAGAACACGAAGGAAAAGTTTCGGTGGAAATGTAGGAACAGGTTTCTAGTCCTGCAGACTTTGATGGGATTTGAAGACAATGATATTAATCAAATGTGGAGAGAGGTAAAAGAGGTTTTGCATGAGAGTGCTAAGGTTACTAATAAGAAAAATGGAAAAGCGAGAAGGAAAAAGTGGATGTCAGATGAAACATGGAATGCAATTCAGATAATGAAAGAGGCGAAGTTAAGAAAAAAGAACATGTTGATGGCCAGGTAGTTGAAGTACTTAGAGCAAAGTACTGGAGTTTACATTCTGAAGTAAAAAGACTCTTTAGATGTGATAAGAGGAGGCTATATGATGAAAAGGTAACAGAGACAGAAATTAAATTAAGTAAAAATGACGGTCAGAACACAAGAGCAGCCTATCAGGCCGTAAAGGAGTTAACTGGGACTGAAAAGAGAAGGAAGGAAATACCTGTACGAGATAGAAATGGTAATTTGATGACTAAAGATTTGGATAGAAAAGGAAGGTGGAAAGAGCATTTTGAATCTGTTCTAAATAGACCAATCCCAGTTGAAGGGGACATTTTGCCAGCCGAGAGAGATTTCCAGATAGAAACAGGAGATATAACCTTGGAAGAGGTAGCAAAATCTATAAAGGAGTTAAAGAATTCTAAGGCCCCAGAAGAGGATGGAATATTTCCTGAAATGCTTAAGGTGGAAAATGATGAGTTGATGAATGCGCTTTTGAAACTTTTTAATGTGGCTTGGGATAATGGTGGAATTCCAGAAGATTGGAAAAATGGAGTGATTAAAAAAATACCAAAAAAGGGAGACTTAAGTGTGTATGGCATTTGGAAGGGGATAACTTTGACACCTGTAGTTGCAAAAGTCTTTTCCAAAATTTTGTTGAACAGAATAGAGCCAGTAATTGACAAAATTTTAAGAGAAGAACAAGCGGGATTTAGAAAGGGTCGAGGTTGTAATGATCAGATTTTTATTGTAAGGCATACAATGCAACAAGCTTATGAGATGAAAATGCCACTTAGTATGTGTTTTGTGGATTTTGAAAAGGCGTTTGATAGTGTTTCACGTGGAGCTATGTTGAAAACTATGAGATTCTATGGTATTCCAGAAAAGTTTGTAAATATTATTAGAAGCCTGCATGAAGGTACTTTTTGTAAGGTAATGATGGGTGGTTCTTTGAGTGATCCATTTCAAGTTAGGTCAGGAGTGATTCAAAGAGGAATTATTTCGCCATGGCTGTTTGTTTTGGTTATGGATTATGTTATCAGAAATGTTGTAAGGAGAACAGGTGCAGGAATTAACTGGAAAGAAAATATGAAGCTGATGGATTTGGACTATGCTGATGATAGTGTACTGATTTGCGGAAGTATTTACGAGATGCAGAGGGTGCTTGATTGTCTGGTGGAGGAAGGAGAAAAAGTGGGATTGGTAATACATTGTGGAAAGACTGAAATTATTAATATGAACGTGCAGAACGAAATCGATTGTGTAATTGGGAATAATGTGGTGAAGAATGTAGAAAACTTTAAATATCTGGGAACGATTGTAACATCTTATGGATCATTAAACAATGAAATTGAGGAGAGGATTAGACAGGCTTGGCGAGCTGTTGGAATGTTGAAATCTGTTTCGAATAATAATATGCCTTCGGTACATACTAAAGTGAAAATTTACAAGTCCATGGTTAGACCAATTTTAATTTATGGGCATGAGTCATGGTAAAGTACAGGTGCAACAGATCAGAAAGTGTTAGGATTTGAGAATAAAATACTGAGAAGGATTCTTGGGGTAAAGTGGCAAGACAGAGTTACAAATGCAAGAGTAAGGGATATTACAAGAGTGGAACCGGTTAATGAATATGTGAGACTGTCTCGCTGGAAGTGGCTGGGGTACCTATACAGAAAAGAAGGCAGTTTAATACAGGATGTGCCAGAGTGGACTGCTAGAGGAAGAAGAGGTAGAGGTAGGCCGAGGGAAACCTGGTTGAGGACAATGAAAAGAGAAGCAGGAGACGAGTGTTGGTGGGACCTGAAGGAGATGGTAAGAAACAAATATTGGTGAAGAGAGTTCATCGAGACCCTATGCATCCCGTGGGGTGCCACAGGAAATGATTGATTGATTGATTGATTGATTGAAATAAGATGTCTCCTGACATTCTTACTGATGTAAAGATTAATAGAAGACAATCTAAACAGTACAGTAAAACAACACTGATATTATAAGTGCATAATCAGAAGATTATATAACAATATATTATACTAATAATAGGACATTCCCTGTTAACAGAGAAAATATATAACTAAATTAATGTACATACATAAGAGAATGATACAATACTGATATATGTTACAGTCATGAATAATAACATTACATGTCAGCTGGTTATACAGGAATCACAATGATATCATGAGAGAATAAGGTCTCATAATAACTAAATAATGTCCACATAATTAGTTGGGTGTCCACACGTCTTCAAACAAATCAGCACTGTATAGTAGAGGTGGAATAGGCTATGGTTTGCCTGTTTTATCATAGTCCCACACATATAATCTCTAACTTCAGTGTCAGGTTGCAGTTTCTTCTCATCACTTTCACATTTAACAAGTTTCACAGTGTTTTTTGTTCAGTGCTGTAACTTAATCTCATGAAGCTTTTTTCCCATACGTCTAACACAGCAATGGACAAAAAGCACCATAAACAAAAATCCTTGTTGGGTAAATGCATTAGGAGGATATACAAAATGGGGGCTTAGAAATGTGTGATGCAGGAAGCAAGACATCTGAACATTGACAAAATCAAAATTGCTTAGGTAAGCAATCATGTCTGGCTGAGGAGAGGTGATGCTTGCACTATCAATGGAGAAATAGAAGAGATAATTATAGGTGCAAAGATTTCACAGTTATGTGAACTAATAGCATAATGTTGGCGAGTTGGGTATGTAAAGTCTTACTTGATAGAGCAATAGTCTTGGGCAATGTAAAGTGCAAAAGCTTAGAGTGACTAGAAAGGAGTGTTTTTACAAGTAATACTAACACATGATGGTGTATGAAAATATAGGTAATATACATGGGCAACTGAGTATGGAAAATGGGTACGTTGGAAGCAAATGTGAAACACACACACACACACACACACACACACACACACACACACACACACACACACACACACACACACACACACACACACACACACACACACACACACACACACACACACACACACACAACCAATAGTCTTGCCCGAAAGGTTACGTACTAAGATATTCTCACAAGGGGCAGCTGTGATAGGAAGGATATTAATGAGTAATGAAAGACATAGACGAAGGCACTGAGTAACAGATAAACATGAGTGTATGCAATTTCATGGAACAAAAGCAACAGATATAACACTATGGTCAGGAGAAAGGACAAGAAACTCAGACTACACAGAAGCAGTACACAAAGTGTCATTGAAAGGTAGAGGGAAGGGAATCTGTTGGATGAGATCACGGATGACTGCAGAACAAACAGGACTATGGACCATAATTGTCGTGGAAAGGAAAGCAGTTCCCAGTACAAAATAGCACAATTCTATACTTGAGAATGGAAAGATAGGATCAAGACTAAAGTTAGTGCAAGCTCACACCAGATCTAAACCAAGGACTGACATCAGAGCAAGATCATGCATAACATGACCCATGATCTACTAACAGATGAATAAAATTCTCTATTTGTAACATTAATGATTGGGGGGACATGGACAATGGTTCAGGGTGAAAGCTGATATACTGTACAGTGTTTCTGTGATAACATTAATCCCTTCATACTCATTGATGCACTAGTCATCTTTTGGGTCTAGCTGCGAAAATACACATTTACGCCTTTGGTATCTTTAAAGCAAAAGTAACATTAGCCAGGAAGTAAATTTTCGGCCAATCGGCATCATTTTTGGAGGCGTCATAGCTTGCCCGGTGCTCATCAAAAGTAATGAGTTCTCAACTATTGGTCCCAAGATGTGTAGCAGCACGGACAGGTTGATTAGTACCACACCGGCTGTGAGGGGAGAAGATAGCGTGTGGTGGTGTCCCTGTAAACCTCCTCTATTCAACCCGTCCTGGATGAGCATCATATTTCACAATACCAATAGTGCTTGTGTCTACTTTTTGGGCACTATTGTGATTAGATTTGGTGTTTGCAACAGGAAATTAGGTGTTTGTGAATCATTCTTGGCGGTTATCAGCTGTTGGCCCAACGAAGATTGTGCTACTGTTTTTCGCCATGGCCCAACAACTACACTGCCACTACCCTGCACCAAATGTGAGTATTGAGCCATTTAACAATAGTGTCAGTGAATCAGGTGAATATAGTGTGCAATAGCTAGTGGGCAAGGAAATGGAGAAACATGCAGCAGCTTTAAGGGGAGGCAGGAAACTGCCTTATGACACAGCATTGTCATGAACGGAATAATTGGCAAGGGATTGATGAAATCATTGTTTTATGCTGATATATGTTGGATAGTGTTATAATGCAATAAATAGGAGTACAGTGCAACGAGTGTACGTGATAAAATATTGGCTAGGGCATGAGTCACGTACACCTCACAGCCACGGGATGCCGTTGTCATGAGGGGATAACAAAGGAGGTTTAGGGATTTTTAATTTTATGATATTGTTATATTTATTCCGTATGCTTCTTGTGTGAAATAAAGCATGAATGTTATAGTGATATGTTTATCGTATGTTTGTGTGGAAGAACGTAAACACCGCACCACGTGTTCATCAGAAAATATCGTCTGCGATTCCTTAGGCATTCCAAATGTGACCTACAGAGCATGTTCATGTACTGTTCTGATGAAACATACTGTGTAATGTGAAGTAAAAGCATAAACAGTGCAGCACGTTCTCGTAAGGAAAGTATCATCTGCTACACCTTAGCGCAAGGTATGGGCCCCTTACATGACCCAGGGAACATGTGCATGTACTTGTAGTGGTGAAATGTAGTGTTTCTTATAAATTGATAGATTTGGTATGTGTAATGTGAAAAGAAAATGAAAGAGTGAACCACATGCTCATAACAAGAACAGAGTCTCCTACACCTGACTTAGTGGAAAGGTAGCGAAACCCAATGAGACATATGGAACATGTGCATGCGCTTGTAGTGGTGAAATATACTGTGTTTCACCTGAGGTCATTGACTTGGTTATGTGTAATGTGAAAAGAAAATGAAATAATGAACTACATGCTCGTAAGTAAAATACCATATCCTACAACTGAGTTAGTGCGAATTTAGCAAAATGCAACGTGACTTACGGAAAACATGTATGTACTTGTAGTGGTGAAATATACTGTGTTTCTCTTAAGGTGATAGATTTGGTTATGTATCATGTGAACAAAACACGTAAACAGTGCAGCGAAGGCTCGTAAGGAAAGTATCATCTGCTACACCTTAGAGCACAAGTAGGGGCCATCTACGTGACCTAGGGAACACGTGCATGTACTTGTAGTGATGAAATGTACTGTGTTTCTCATAAGGTGATGCATTTGGTTATGTGTAATGCGAAAAGAAAATGAAAGAGTGAACCATGTGCTCGTAAGGGAAATATCGTCTCCTACACCTGACATAGCGTAAAGGTAGCGAAATGCAACATGACTTACGGGACACGTGCATGTACTTTCGTAGTGGTGAAATATACTTTATTTCTCGTAAAATGATGTTTGATTATGTCTCATACGAACAAAACACGGAAACAGTGCAGCATGTTCTCGTAAGGACTTAGCACAAAGGTAGCGCTACCTGCCTTGCATACGAGAATTTGTTCCGAGCACGCAGTGCACTGTTTACATATTGAACACATGAGACTTAACCAGATCAATCATTTTATGAGAAATACAGTATATTTCACCACTTAAGTACATGCACGTGTTCCGTTGGTCACGTTGCATTTCGCTACCTTCGTGCAAACTTAGGTGTAGGAGATGATATTTTCCTTACGAGAACATGTTGCACCGTTTACGTGTTTTTGTCACATGAGACATAACCAGGTCAATCACTTTATGAGAAATACAGTATATTTCACCACTAAAATACATGCACGTGTTCCACAGGTAACATAGGTGGCCCCTACCTGTGTGCGCTAAGTCAGGTGTAGGATACGATGTTTTTCAAGGACATACACGTATAGCATGAATCCTTGCTTTGTGCCTGTGTTGAGCAAAGGTCTTGGCTGGCGTGAATACAGTATCTTGATTGCTTTATTTCAGCTCACAACCCTAGCACAGCAATTCATTCTCCAGCTGGCTTGCAATGACATCAATCCATTGCAAAGATGAAACGGGGATTGGCACCAGAGCAGTGGAGAAAACTCCTTGTTGAGATCGAGTTGGAGAGCGACAGTGAAAGCAATTGTTCTGGGGTGGAGGAGATCAAGCTAAAGTCTTCAGGCCAGCAAGTGGAGCTGTCTCACTGCCTTCTGCCACGGGAAACAACACCACCATTGGCGGCCAGCCTCACTGGAGAGCACTCCCCACCCCTAGGACCTGCCTGTCCCACCGCTGTCTTCATCAGCTCTCCATCTCCAGGCTGAGCCAGTGTCACCAGAAGTTGGGCCACCGTATTTCACCATGGTCCCTCCACCCGTGTCTACTGTGCAGGATGGTACAGTGACATCCTCTCCGGCCAGGCCGAGGAGAATGGTGTCCCCAGGGCCCTCTGTCTCGTCCTTGTCCTCATCTGAGGCGTTCCCTCCTAGACAAGGGCACCGTGGTCCACTGCCTGGACATGGGGGACGTCCAAGGGGTCGGAGGGCAGGTCAAAGGATGTCGGCAGGCTGACCCACTGCCACTGCCGCCACCACCGCTGAAGAGGATCCTGGGTGGAGCACCAAATCATGTGCCGTTCACTGGCTCCCCAAGGATCAAGGTGGATATCCCAACAACTCCCCTGCAGTTCTTCCAGGTCTTCCTCACTCAGGAGTTGTTGTCATATCTCACCATGGAAACCAACCAGCATGACACATTCCTGGGGACTCAGCTGGATGCCTAGTTCACCTGTAATGAAAAGGAGATGGCCAAGTTCCTGGGGTTGTACCTGTTTCTGGGGGTCGTGCACATGCCAACAATCAGGCACTACTGCAGGAGCACCGAGCTGCAAGACTACCCAAGGTTCAGGCGGGCGATGAGTGGAAGGTGCTTCAATGCTATCCTGAAGCACTTCCACACCTTCAACTCGTTCGCCATACCCCAGGACAACCATGATCGGCCCATCCGTGTTCGCACGTTCGTGGATCACCTCCTTCAGTAGTTCCAGTCAACTTACCAACCCGAGTAGCAGCTCAGCCTCAATGAGGACTCTCTGAGGTCGAATTGGAGGCTGTCCTTCCATGTCTACAACCCCAAGAAGCCCACCAAATACACCATCAAGCTCTACATGGTGGCTGAGTCATCCTTGGGCTACATCTGGAACCTTGATGTCTACATGGGAGTGCAGCGGACCCTCGAGAACACCGTGTGGGGCCTCGTGGAACCGTCGAAGGACCAGGGCTATAAGTTGTTCATGGACAACTATTACAATTCTGTAGCAATGTGCAAACAGCTCTTCACTGCAGGCCTTTACATGTGTGGGATCCTACGGCTGCCTAGAGGAGCACCACGCCAGCTGCAGGCCAACGACAGGGTTAAGAGCCTGCCTGAGGAGGACATGGCATACAGGCACAAGGACAATGTGCTCGTCTTGCTGTGGAGGGACAAGCACATTGTCAACATGGTGTCCACCTTCCACAGCACCGACACCATTCCAAAGAGAGATCGAGGGAAGGTGCGAGGTAATGATGGGTGGGCAACCTATGTGAAGAAGGTTGTCAACAAGCCTGTCATTGTGGAGAACTACAACAGGTACATGGGTGAGGTGGATCATTTCGATCAGATGGTCCAGTACTACCCCATCCAATGGTGAACCATCAAGTGGACGAAGAGGATAACCTTCTACTTTATCCACATGGCACTCTTCAATGCGTTCGCCTTGCATAAAAAAAAGTACAGACGTGGGACAGTAACTCTCCTTGAATTTGTAGAGCAGATCATCTATGATCTGCATTTCCATGAAGAGGACTGGCCCGTGTCTGGACACGTTATCCACCACACCCCAGACCTACCTACCTGACGGGCAGCACCACCAAGACCTGGCACCCAGCAGGCACAGGCACCAGCGCCAGGATGGGTACAGCCACCACCAGCACCAGCACCGCCTGCAGGAGGACCACCACCACCAGCACCACCTGCAACTGGCCCATCACGGGTGCCATCACAGCCACCAGCACCACCTGCAGGAGGCCCATCATTGGTGCCAGCACCACCACCACTTCCAGTTGCTGGTCTGTCAGGAGAACCCGTGCCTGGGCCTGCAGCTCCCACACGACAGGACTACAGAGCATGAGGGCGTTCAAGCAAGCGGCACTGGGTGATTGACAATGATGTGGGGTTGGATCACACTCTGGCCCACCACCGGGCGAGGATCCCCAGCAGGAAGAGGCTCAGGTGTACCTTGTGCTTCAGACAAGGAATATGTGTCTTGTATGTGATGTGCCGCTTTGCATGGGTGATTGTTTCGAGCGGTAACATGCCAAGTGATACCTTCACTAGTGGAGCACACACACACACACACACACACACACACACACACACACACACACACTCAAACACCCACACACGGTACAAAACTCCTCACCTCCAAACCCATCTGGTCCTGTAGGAAGAGCAATGTCACTGGAGAAGTAAGTGATTTTCTTTTTTTTATTTATCTTTTTACCTGTTTTTATGTCAGTATATTTACACATACATATATATTGTTCTTTACCTCAACACAAATGACAGGGAAATAAGTACAGCTTCAGTTTCAGTTGCTAGCAACAATTGTAGTGTTCATGTGTGGTTTCTCAGAAGACAAAAAAAAAAAAAAGTAATTTTATAATAGTTGTTGTTATAAAACCAAAAAAAGCATAGCTAACAAGCATAGAAATGTTTGTGCACTGTGGGAAAATAACGTGAGCATGGCAGACAGCTGTTCAGCGAGTGTGTGGGTACACTGTAGTTTTTTGCATTTTTCTCAAAAACTACAAGGCGTAGGATCACCGTTTGGTCTCAAATGAAAGCCAATGAAATTCTGCATAGGATGATAAAACAAAAACATAACACTGCAGAGAAAAGTTTTTCGCTAGAGCTGCCCGAACATAAAATCTGTCGTCTGTCGGAAATGGGTTTTACTTTTTCGCTTATTACTCGAACAGCATACGTCGTATCATAATGCAACCTTCCCCATTCGAAAGTTAATAAAATTCTCTTTCCATTGATGGTATAAAATGTTGAGATTGATCATTCGAGTTATGAAAGAAATTATAGACCCAAGAGAGATGAATGTCCGCAAATGTTTATTCACATGGCCCTAACATAAGTATAGTGATTTTTTCTGTGTGTGTGTTTTTTTTTGCTTATCGTGTAGAACAAACATCGACGAATAGGAATATGTGGGTTTTGTGGCAAAATAATTATGTTTGGGTGGTGAAAATAAGCCGAGAATACACTTTTATGGAGCAAGCGGCGGGCGTGGGGGAGGGGAGAAAAGCCGATGCGGCGGGCATGGGGGAGGGGAGAAAAGCCGATGCGTTGTGGAACACAAAACTTATTAAACTTATCTGCGTGAGAAAAGGTTAAGTTATCAGCTGAGAACTGGCAACTTTTGCTAGTTTGTGGCCATGGCAGTTGTTATGATGGCCACTGCTCACAAGGGCAGGTGATATCGGTACTGTGTATGTTTTAGTGTGTGTTGCAATGTTCAAAATCTCTTTTGACGGAATGAGTGTCACTCAAGGACTCTTCAGTATCCCCTGTTCATCGTATGGTCAGTGCAGACCCTGGAAGCAATTATCTTTTAAGTAAATGACTAAAAATTAGAAATCAGTTTTCATTCAAACTTTTGTAGGCCTGACAGTTTTCAGATCCATTCAGTCGCCAGTAACGCCATATCGGAATGTTTTTAAGTTTTAGTCATGGCTGTTCAGCTTCCTCCATTTTTTCAATTTACCATGCCAATCGAAACTAAGTTAACAAAATTCTTATGGGTTTTCATACTATATATAAAGATCAGAATTACGTGTATCATTAAAAAAGAATACAGTATTGATTAATTTTGAAACAGTCCAGATATAATTAAAGTACAGTATATACAAATGTTTCTGATTAAGTTTGAAACATTCCGTACAGTATAGGTAAATGATTGTGATTTAGTAACCTTTCTCTTAATTACAGGGATGTCCCCTAAATGGTGCTCACCCCCCCCCATTGAATTTCCTGGATACTGACCTGTATCTCGTATGTTTTCGTATTCTCGTCGAGTAAGGAAGCTCCCTAAAACCATTTCCTAATCGATTTGTTTCCTTAGTACACCTTACTGACCTCTTTTGTGATATATAAATCGTCTAACTTTGCCATACTCTGTGTAAATAAAAGGATATTAACCAACCATATCCAAAAATAAATAGCTTAGGAGGAGGAGAAAGGGAGCCTCCTCAGACGACGAGTTTTTTTTTTTTTTTTGGGGGGGAGGGGGAGATCGCAGCCTTACAATAGCGAGGGAGGGAGTGGTAGGATCTTGAATTTGGCTCCCTGTTACCTTCTCTCTCTCTCTCTCTCTTGGAACATCCTTGCGGGCTCCTGGCAATTGGTTCCTTTTTCCTTGCATGAAAAAAAAAAAAAAAAAAAAGTAAATGTCCGTCACTCCAAGTGTTCGCCCACTTTTGTTAAAAAGAAGAATCAGAGTGTGCCACCCGTATGAGGACAAATGATGTTTTCAGTTATTCGCTATTCTTAGCTACTCTTTCAATTCTCTGCCTGTGTATGAAGGTTAGGCGTTCAGTTATTTAATTACTTATTGGCGATGTGATAAAGTTAAATATGGTTTTGTAATGAAGTCGCCACAGATACATTTTTTTCTAGGGGGTAAACACTGGAACGTAATCATTATATTAAAAAAAAAAATCTTACTCTCTGTTATGTTTAAGGATCAGAATCTTCCCAGCTATGATTACTGATTGGAATCTTTAAATCAAAATAAAATCTATCTATCTGTATCTGTTGCCAGACGCCATAATCCCTCAAAGGCTGGCCACAAACAAATCGCCTCCATGTCGCTCTGTCCTCCGCCATTTCACTGTCCTGCTCCCAGCTCACCGATGGAAGGGTTAGACAGGAAGGCATCATTTAGTTCATTTATTATAATGGCGATAATGAACAAGTTTAACAAAGTGAAAGGCTGCATGTGCTGAACTTTAATGATGCAACAGAATGTGGTTAAAATTTGATATAGGCTTTGTAGTACACTCGAAAGTTCAAGGATAACAGTGGTGATTACAGGGATTACACTGGACATTAGAGGGATTACACTGGACATTAGATGGATTACACTGTACATTAGAGGGATTACACTGTACATTAGATGGATTACACTTGACATTAGATGGATGACACTGGACATTAGATGGATTACACTGGACATTAGAGGGATTACACTGGACATTAGAGGGATTACACTGGACATTAGAGGGATTACATTGTACATTAGAGGGATTACACTGGACATTACAAGGATTACACTGGACATTAGAGGGATTACACTGGACATTAGAGGGATTACACTGGACATTAGAGGGATTACACTGGACATCATAGGGATTACACTGGACATCATAGGGATTACACTGGATATTACAAGGATTACCAGGCTCTGAACATTACAAGAATTACACGGAATCATTTATTTATTTATTGGTGAAGTGGTAAAGTTATCCAAAGATCATGGTTATATAATTTTACCTTTACAGATAGACAGATAATTTTTTTTATCATTCTACCAATATTTTCAAAACCAATACTGACTCCCTGTTATGGTCAAGGATCGGAATCTTCCCTGTTATATTTGCGGATCGGAATCTTCCTTGTTATATTTACGGATCGGAATCTTCCCTGTTATATTTGCGGATCGGATTCTTCCGTGATATGGTTTCGGATCGGAATCTCCTAATATACTCTAGAACTAGCCGTGTGTGTATGTGTGTGTGTGTGTGTGTGTGTGTGTGTGTGTGTTTTGGGCAGCCAAAACTACACATTTGAATCGCACCAAAATTGGCATAAAAATTGCAAAAACATTGCTGATGTGAAAAAACTTGGTCCCATCACGATTGAAAAACTTTTACTGTATTTAATAAGCGATCACATTTTGACCAAAAAACGCTGCTCCCGGAGCCCGGCATAGATCTCCGTAGAATTTTTTGCCCAGAGGTAGAACTAATATAAACTGTAGCAGTAGCCGTGTGTCTGTGTGTGTACTTTGGACTTGCGTTCGGACAACTTGGGTTCCATTCCCGAAGCTGCAGATAACACGATCAATTGGTTAGCAGCAAAATATCCAAGTGACAACGTTACATTAGAACAGCACATAAACGCGAGAGCCCTCTGCAGGAGCAAGTGTTTGTGGGCCCTTCAGGCCCCTTGCACTTGTCCCAGCAATGTTTACTGATCAGAGTCTTCCCTTTTATGTTTACGGAATCTTAAAACCTGTGGTAAATAAAAAGTAAATAAAGACCTATGGATAGGTTAGCTAGGAAGATATCATTTATTTTATTTATTACAGTGGCGATAAAGAAGGAGATGAAGGAAAAAGATTACTGCTTGTGCAGAATTTTAATAGCTACAGCAAAAGGTGATTAAAGTTTGACAGAAGCTTTGCAGTACACTCGAAATTACGGGGATTACACTGGATTTTACATGGACTGGATATTACAAGGATTACATTACAAGTGGTGATGGGAAATGTATCAGTATCTTGAGTGTTCGTTAGCTGCACATTGATTCTTAAGCTGAATACCTCAAAAACATTGATTTCAAGTACAAACTGTAATAATAATAATAATAATATTAATAATAATAATGATAATAATAATAATAATAATTAAAATAATAATAATAATAATAATAATAATAATAATAATAATATTATTATTATTATTATTACTATTAATCATCATCATCATCATCATCCATCCATCCAGCCATCATCCAATCCTACGTTGCCCCATGAGGAGCGTAGGAGCCCGGGACTAGGCAAGTTGGTCCTGACATTTAAGATGAGTGAAATAATAATAATAATAATAATAATAATAATAATAATAATAATAATAAAAGTAATAGCAATTATAACAATTGTAGATTATAATTACCGTACCTGTCACACGAAACAGTAAGTAAAAAGAAACCTTAACTTCTTCCCCCAGCAATTAACAAGCAAAGGTGAATATAATTATCCCTATTAACACTTTGACTGCCATTTTTTCAGCTGAGGGAAATTATAGAAGTCAGAGAGAAGCTTGAGAGGTTAGATGGAATTTTTGGAAGAATATTTAAAAGTTAGAGGAAAAATTAAGAAGTTAGAAGGAAATTTTAGTAGTTAAGAGATAAGTTTTGGAAGTTAGAGGGAATTTTTTAGAAGTCAGAGGGAATTTTTTGAAGTTAGAGGGAAATTTTTTGAAGTTAGAGGGAAATTTTTGGAAATTAGAGGGAAATTTTAAAAGTTAGAGGGAAATTTTTGGAAGTTGGGTGAAATTTTTAAAGTTAAAGAAAATTTTAGAAGTTAGAGGGAAATTTTAGAAGATAGAGGGAAATTTATGGAAGTTGAAGGGAAATTTATAGAAGTTAAAGAAAATTTTAGAAGTTAGAGGGAAATTTTTGGAAGTTAGAGGGAAATTTTTTGAAGTTGGGTGAAATTTTTAGAAGTTAAAGAAAATTTTAGAAGTTAGAGGGAAATATTAGATGTTGGAGGAAAATTATAGAAGTAACAAAGGAAACTGATGGAGTAAAAAGGAAACGCAAGGGGGAAATTAAGAAAAAGAAAATCAAGAGACATTCAAGAAAGGAAAATTGAGTCATATGCAAGAAAAATCAAGAGAGACATTCAAGAAAGTATAATCAAGAGAGACATTCAAGAAAGGAAAATCAAGAAAGACACTCAAGAAAGGAAAATCAAGAGAGATATTTAAGAAAAAAAGAGAGACAATCAAGAAAAGAAAATCAAGAGGGAAATTCAATATAGGAAAATCAAGAGAGACATTCAATAAAGAAAAAATCAAGAGAGACATTCGAGAAAGGAATATCAAGAGAGGCATTCAAGAAAGGAAAATCAAGAGAGACATTCAAGAAAGGAAAATCAAGAGAGACATTCAAGAAAGAAAAATTCAAGAGAAACAATCAAGAAAGGAAATCAAGAGAGACATTCAAGAAAGGAAAATCAAGAGAGACATTCAGGAAAGGAAATCAAGAGGGAAATTCAATAAATGGAAATCGAGTGATATGCAAAGGAATATCAGGAGGGAAATTCAGAGGCCAAAAGGAAAACCGAGGCAGTGCTCAACACTCTGACGGCTACAATTCCCCTCAGTTGAAGTAAATCGTCTGTGTGGCTGCATCAGTACCATCATTCAACCTCTTCAGTCCGATAGCGTAGTTCTGAGCTAATCCTTGGCATCTCCAGTCGATTATATTGAACTCACTCTAGTAGGGTAAGGACTAATGGAGACACAGGAAATCCTTCCAGTTAAAAAAAAATAATGATAATTAAATAGAACCTAAATAAAACCTGCTATATATAGCAGTGTTAATACAGAAAGATACACTTAATCAAAAAACTGTCTTTACACACTGAATGCTGTTGCCTATCGTGTTGCTTCTTACGGCAATTATTTCTGAATGAACTGTTTAATTGTTTAATTTATTTTTGCATTAAATGTCTTCTCCATATCGTACCAATTAAATTACTGACCATGTACAACTGTGAGTAGATGCTGGAAGATCTTTTCATACGTTTCGTTCACTGTTTCGAAATGTAAGGCGGACAGTAGTAAAGATTTTTAAATCAAGTGTATGTCTGGTTTCTCGTATCCATGGTTAGTAAATAAAAGTACATCATGGTGGTGAATGGTTTACTGCATCCATAGAGTATGAAGAGTTAGTGCAATTGTTAGTCTTGTTAGAGGTGATTTAGTCCACTGCAGTTTCTAGAGCCGCATTAAGAAAAGTCCTAGAGCTGTGCAATTATAAGTCCCAGAGTCGTGCAGTTGGAAGTCCCAGAGCCGCGTAATTGCAAGTCCCAGAGCCGAGTCCTTGATAATCCCAGTCGTGTAAAATCCGGCAAAAATGCATCATCAGATTGAAGTGGATAAAATGCCAGTCCTTAGGGTCGTTTTAGAAGTGGCTTTGGACATTCAGTAAGACCTCTTCTCTAACGATTTACTCTGAACATTACACCTCAGTATCATTTTGTCTCGAATTGATAGAAACAATGTTAGCATCGAAACTAAATACATACAAGAGAATGTTAATGCGTAATATGCAAAATAAATCGCGGAGGACGAGGTGCCACGAAGCGTTCTGTGCCACCACCTCAAATTCCAGGTCTTAGGTGTGGAGGGTGGAGGTGGAATGCCCGCCAGGATGGACGAGAAGTTCCAGCACGAAGACTACCACTGCCACACACATCCCTGACCAAGAAACATATTAGACTTTGAAAATTGTGATGCCCTGCTGTAGTTTATATGTGGACAGAAGTTCGTCCAATATTTCATCTCTTCTACTTCTCAATTTCCTCTGCTGGGTAACAAACATAAAGTGAGAGAGACATTGTATATTTAACCTACCAAAGATGATTGTCTTTGATATGCTCGGAGAGGAATGTGGCGGACATGCCCTAAGTTGTTAAAAGAACGTGATGGAATAATAGGCCAACTTTTGTCCAAAACTAGGTAAAAAATGAGATGGACGATGTAAACAGACTGACTCAACTTATCGGTGTTAAATCATTGGAAAATATAGGCCATGCGGAGTGTAAGAAGAATTATTAAAAACCAAAAATGGTGAATGTCTGATGAGATTTGTGTCTAAGTGTTTGGGCAAGATGTTTCAAGTAATAGATTCCAACAGCTTGTAAGCACAGATGTTTAGCTACTTAGTAATTTCCGAGATGTGATTTGTTTTCCTCCTCCTCTCTTCCTCTTCCTTCTCCTCCCCTTTATTGTTGTTGTTGTTGTTGTTGTTATTATTATTATTTTTATTATTATTATTATTATTTTCTCCGCCAACGAAGTTGGAGGAGGTTATTTATTTACCTATGTTTATCTGTTTGTTTCTTTGTTTGTTTGTCCAGATGATATCTCCAAAACTTCACAATGAATTTCAATGAAATTTTGTGGAAGGGTTGGCCATGGGCCAAGAAAGAATTTATCAAATTTGGGGGCGGATCTGGATCCGGATCAGGGTCCAGCAATGTCATAGGCGAAGATATGTGCTATTTGAGTGCTTTCTAGTTATTATTATTATTATTATTATTATTATTATTATTTACTACTACTACTACTACTACTACCACCGGTCCTACTACTACTACTATAGTCGCGGTGCGCGACTCTGAATGTGTCATTATCATGCCCTGGCAACCTACTCATCAACAGTGCATCCGATTTCGTGTATAATATAATGCGCTTATGATTTGTGTATAAGACTTTCGTGTATAATAATTTTCGCGTATAATATATTCGTGTATAATCATATGATTCGTGTATAACATACGAAATCGGACTCTGTTGACTGGTAGGTTCGATAATGACGCCTTCAGACTCACGCGCCTCGACTATACTACTACTACTACTACTACTACCACCGGTATTTATTTATTTATTTATTTACTTTAATATCAAAGTTGCCTGAGTGACATCTTGCCCTAAAATAAACACTGCTTACCATAACAACACTAATTTCCTACACGCCTTGACCCCCACCTGCAGCGTAGAGGCAGTAAACCCCGAAAAAATCCTCCATCTTGAGCGTGCGCGTCTTGAGGGAGTCGGTGGTGTAGGTGATGGGCTTGAGACAGGAGCTCGCATTAACTGTCCACTGCTGAGTCAAGTGCGCGATGATGCCGGCCTCTCGCAGTCTCACGATGCTGTATGGGATGGGTTCGGTGTTGTTTCTCTCTCTCTCTCTCTCTCTCTCTTAAATTTAAACTACTGAGGAAATGCCCAGGAAGATAGAGGAACCCTGGAAGTTAAGCCATAAGAACAGCCTACATTAACCTAACAAATGAACCTAAAAAATGTGAAGTTAGGCCATAAAAATCGGCGTTAGTAACCTAAGACTTTAACCCACACAAACCTTCACCGTAGCTATCTAACTTACCCTTTTAAAAATTATACTCTGTTGTGGCCCTAGAGCAACCTCATGGGAATTAAGCCTAACCAATCCACATCTAACCTAACCTAATCCAGTCTAATCTCTCACAGTATGACCAAACCTACCCTAATTTCCAGTCTAATCTCTCATAGTCTGACCAAACCTACCCTAATTTACCCAAACCTTACCAAGGGGGAGGGGCCTAACAATACTATCACCTTGTAGGAAATGGTGACTCACATGGGGTCAATCTTAGTCTTGAGGCTTGACCCTTTGCGAAATGCGAGACTGAGGCTGTTGGGACCCAGGAAGCCCCGGGTCATTGTGAAGGCTTGGCACTGACCCGTCTGTGGATGTGGCAGGGGTATTATTATTATTATTATTATTATTATTATTATTGTTGTTGTTGTTGTTATTATTATTATTGTCATCATTATTATTATTAACATTATTATTATTATTATTATTATTATTATTATTATTGTTATATTTATTGTCATTATGATTATTATTATTGTCATTATGATTATTATTATTATTGTCATTATGAATATTATTGTTATTATTATATTACCTCTCTCTCTCTCTCTCTCTCTCTCTCTCTCTCTCTCTCCCTCTCACACACACACACACACACACACACACACACACACACACACACACACACACACACACACACACACACACACACACACGCACACACACACACTTTGTAACTCAGGTGTGCAGGGTAATTATTAGATGTAGTTGTGAGCCTTTAATTACAGATACCACACAAACCTGACCTAATATGACCTTATCTGGCTAAAAACCTCTTTTTTCTCTCTGCCCAGGTTAGTACCATAGGATGCCAGGGTTAGGACCAAAGGATGCCAAGGTTAGGACTAAAGGATGCCAAGGTTAGGACCAAAGGATGCCAGGGTTAGGACCAAAGGATGCCAGGGTTAGGACCAAAGGATGCCAAGGCTAGGACCAAAGGATGCCAAGGCTAGGACCAAAGGATGCCAAGGTTAGGACCAAAGGATGCCAAGGTTAGGACCAAAGGATGCCAAGGCTAGGACCAAAGGATGCCAAGGCTAGGACCAAAGGATGCCAAGGCTAGGACCAAAGGATGCCAATTGTACTGCTGGGGAGAAAGACAAGGGAGGAACATAATTAAGTCCATCAGAGTGACCTGTACTAGGAATGACCCTAGGATGTTACAGTTGCAAGCCGGGTAAGCTGACCACTGTACCACTGACTGCCCAACCCTCACCTTTCTGGCAACTACTCCCTGCTCTTTCAGCTAAACCGGGATTGCTACTGACCTCCGAGAAGCCAGTATTGATGCTGGTGATGACGGAGAAGCTGGAACCAAAGAGGGCGTGCTTTCCGGCAAACGCAGCCGCAATTCCCTGCACCAGTGCACTCCCCGGCACTAGCTTCACTCTCTTGAACAGACGGCCCAGTGTGGTGTTGCCCTCAGCCTTCTGTACAACCAGGGCAGACTCAGGGATCGCCTTTACATGCTCATGAACGCTAAATGTTGTATTTTAAGTTGTCTTAGGGGATTTCTGAACACCTGTTTCTGAGCGATTTGATCTGCACATTCTATCTTTCTGTCTTTTACTGTCCATCTGTATATATTGGATTATCTTTCTACCTTTTTGTCTATCTATTACCAGATATCTTAGCCCCATAAGGGGTGGCTACAAATAAATCACCTCCACGTTGTCCTGACCTTTGTTATTTGGCTGTTCTCCCTCCAACTCACATACCCTCATAACTCCTGCACTCTATCCTTCCATCTCAACCTTGGTCTCCACTCCCCTTTCTCCCCCTCCACCTTGCCCACTCTCTCTCATAGTCAGTCTCTCATTCTGCACGCTTTCCATTCCCTGCAGATTCCACCTAAATATCCTTTTTTATGGTACTGGTGAAAACAGTGCCAGTGTTGAAATGAAAAAAAGTAACATAGAAGAGAATGTTAAGAGCCAATATGCAAAATAATTCGCTTACAAAGATGCTATGAAGAAACGAGGCCTACTAAGCGGTACCAAGCAACTTTTCCTAGCAGTTCTTTGTGACTTCTCTTTTTTTTTTTGGACAGCTTTTACATAAACCAAGAGATGAGGAAAGGGGAGTTCAGACCCCTTCATGTCTTGTTCTTCTTATGACTGGAAAATTTTAGCTATGACAGGGATGATCGTATGATCGTTCGCGGACACTGACCGCCATAGTTTCGTGAAGGGTGCTGCTTTCCACGATGGCAGGTGTGATACCAGTGTGAAGGAGCTGCTCTATGGTGTCGAAGGGCAGGTTGGTCTTTGGGATGATGAGCATGGCTTTGAGGTTGTTGCGGTACACGGAGGCCAGGATGAAGCTTGTCCACAGCCAACCAGCCATCAACACCCTGCCACTGCCTTCCTTCGGCTGCCAAGACGTGCCTTCAAGAACAAGACACATTGGAAGAAGGCACATGGAAAGAAGACACATGGAAAGAGGATACATGGAAAGAATCCATAACATATATCAGGGACTTAATGTACAGACAGCACTGGATACCTACTCTGAGTCAGCAGAAAAGCCCAAGTTAATACAGAGGATCTCTGGAGACTTTGTACCCAGCTGGAGTCACTTGATGCAGTGGGCCTCTCAGTTCTGGTGGGAAAGTTTAAAAAAATATACACGACATGAAGAACAGCTCTGGTTAAGCCCCTGTCACACACAAACGACTCAAGGGACGACTGCTGTGCAACTCAGGGTCATAACGCATTTTTTCATCAATTGTTCCTTGATTCGTCGACAAAGTCCGGACTCTTAAGGGCACTTGTGAACAGCTGGGATGACTCGTCGGGCCTCACGACTTGCCAAAAGTTGTGTCACACTTGTGTTGCAGTCAGGAGTGTCGTATGTCAGTTGTGAAGCAATCTTAGCTCAATTGGATGCGTCGTGATGCGGTCGTTGAGTGTCGTGATGCTGTCGCCAACAAAAAAAACGTTATGACTGTGTGTCTCTCATCAACTGACTAGTCATAGGAAAGGTCTATGGTGATGATCTCGGTGTCACTGGTGGTCCAGGTGTGATGCCCCGCCACGCACTGGGTGTCACTGGTGGTCTAGGTGTGATGCCCCGCCAAACACTGGGTGTCATTAATAGTCTACTGTAGGTGTGATGCCCCGCCCCCCACTGGGTGTCATTGGTGGTTCAGGTGTGATGCCTCACACCGTGGGTCAGTCGTGGGGGGGTCGTGTGGGTGTCCTGAGGGGTCGGGGTGCATTCCCCAAACGCATCACGAAGTCGTCTTGCGTTCGTGGGCGGTTGTGTCACGGTCGTGGCTGACAAAAATTCGTTAAATTTCAAATTTGAAGACTCGTAGCTCTGTTGCCTCGTGGTCGCCTCATGATCTTGTAATGTTCTTGAGGACGTCACGACCGGTCGTGAGGCAGACCTGACACGGTCGTTAGGCAGTCATGGGCAGAGTAGATTCGGGGCCAGTCGGGAGGCATGGGAGCCAACAAGGACACGACCTTGAGTCGCACCACGGTCGGCCCTTGAGTATCGATGTGTGACAGGGGCCTTAGTGTTTGCACATATATTATCACGTGTAACATCAAAAAGAGTGGTGTTGGGTTGCTGTGTTCTGGTGAGGACGTGGAAAAAAATCAGTGTTCTTTTTATTTCAATGTGAGAATGTGTAGTTCCGTGCTTGATTATGCCAGCGTATTCATAGGCCACAGAGAAGAGCAATACGCGAAATCCTGATACAGAGGTCTAAATTAAAAACCGTACAGACTATCGAGAAAAAAAATAACCAGGCTGTGTGGTATCTTGGAGTGAATAGTGCAGAGCAATCAAGCACCCCCCCCTACTCCGCCACTACGGTTGGAATAAATTTATGGAGCACAGGAACGGTTGGTACCGAATTTTGGGCACCGAGGCTTCACCAAGTTTTTCACATCAGAAAGTTTAACATCGGATTATTATGCATTATTAAACTTCTGAATCGTAATTTTTCATGATCGTGAGATTTGAGGACCGTGAATTTTCAGCAATATAGATCTCTGGCACCATGAATCTTTGGCACAGTGAAATTTCGCACCATGAATTTGCGGCATCTAGTCTTCAATCATCACTTCACTAATCGGGAGGGAGGGGGGGGGGAAGGGCGTTGCGTCACCTATATGAAACCATCTAACAGCAGCAATAGCACAGTGTAAAAAAAAAAAAAAAAAAAATCACCACATTCAAAGTTCGAAATAACGACAATCCATCAGTTATCCTTCACAGTACAGTTAGGTAAGGTTAAACGGTGAATCATCAATCAACAACCATGGGGGTGGGGGCGTTTTACCCTCACCCGAGCAGTTTGTAGGAAAGAATGTCGCTGTCATGTCCACAAATCTTTCATAAATATCAGTCTGGGTATGGTTGTGTCATAGTTACAGACATCATGATTAGGTCAGGTCGATCAGGAAAGATTTTGAAGACACAGTACAAGAATTTTAACGCCATGACCATGATTCTCCGGCATGAGAAGAGAAAAGCCACCCCTTTCCAACCTAATGCGTCTAACCTAACCATGAAGCTGTGTAAACTTGACCTAACTTGACAGAAGCTTGTTATTTAGAGCCATGCTCTCAACTATCTCTTGTTATGAAAGCTTTGCAAATTTTCATCATTATCCACAAAAATGGGTTAGTGTTATGATTCCATACCTATGAACATACTGTAGGCTTCGTCTGACTTCAGTTCCTGGGCAATAAAGTATGATGTTATGCTTAAGACTTATGATCAATAGAAGTGCGTATAAATGAACACAATGGAATATGAGAGATGAGTTATGCTGACCCGTGTTGTTGTGCAAGGTGGGAGGCTGCATGTAGCACCAGACACATCACCACCACCACTGAACACACAGCCAACGCCACCACCAGCCACATCTGGAACAAGGTCAGGGTGTAATGGATTTGGAGCACTAAAAACGTACACTCTGGCTTAGCTTAGCAGATGGTGTTGAAAGGTTTAGTGTTCATCATTAATTCAAAAACTTATTCTTTTCACTTGCAGCCTAGAAATATCAACTAAAATTACTTGACTTTAAGGACAATGATTTGTATGACTGGTTTAGGTATGACATTCAAAATTCTTTCAATTATTTAGCAGAAAGACGGTTAACTTGTAGAGGCTGACATCAATTTACATTCTCCCTCAGTTTTTTCACCGTTGGTCGAGATGTATGTTTACGTAATTCAATATTGTGGATGTTGTCCTTTGTATTACGGATGAAATGGCCAACTTTGAAATGCCCAGACACTGGAACAAACGTTTTTATTGACCCACATCACAGAACCATGAGCATATCCTCCCCCCCTCTCTCCCTCTCTCTCTCTCTCTCAAACATCAAAATGTCTGAAAAATTCTTTTGTTTTGTGATCAAAATGTCACTTAGAGCAAGAAGTTATCATGAAGAATAGCAGGCTTTCTATTGCTTTGAAATAAAAATGAAGAAGAAAGAAAACGAAAACTTCAGAAAGCTATTATTCAGCCTACATTACTGTACTTCTGTAAATTCTAATAAACTGTATATTAACTACTTACTCATGTAGGGTAATGGTTTGTCATAACCTGAGAGTCAATTAAATCAGCCGTAATATGCATCAGGTAAAAAGTATGCCAAATCTGACGAACTTAAAAAAAAGAAAAGAAAAAAAAAAAGGAGTCAGTCGTTAGAGAAATCCATGCGTAGATTTACACATTTGAAGTTATCTGGGTACTGATGGCAATGAAATTACAGTATGTAGAAAATGCAGCCGTCGGTAATTAATTAAAGAAAAAAATACGATGTTGGCTTGAGAATAATAACACACGACGCCTTTAATATCTGAGACACAACTGAGAGGATACGCTACCATCATGGCCAGAGCTTCTTGTCTTGGCTCCTTCATAAAGCCAATCATGCTTGTACAGAATGATCCAAACGGTTTACGAATGTACTAATTAAAAGTGGCAAGCAATACTTATGGAACCTACTTTTTGTTTCTCTTCAAAACAAAGGACGCGTGCGTTTTAAGTACATAACATTGTTCTTTGTCTTCCCTTTCATATGACAAGAAGTGCTCACTGTGGAAGAATACTACTCGCTGGGAAAGTTTGGAAAATAGGTGAATTTTTCCCATTTTCTAGATATTCTCAGGTTAAATCTACCCTTAGCAAAAGAAAATGCGAGTTAGTCCGTGAATCACTAACCAGAGGAGTGTAGGGTTTAACAAAGCCGGCCAGGTCAGCAGACAACTGAGGCCGAGCGTATAAACTGTTGATTTCGTCCACCATGACTGGGGTGCTGAAGCTGAACACCTGACTCCTCTGGTAGCTGGGAAATATTCCAATACCGCTCATGTCAGCCTCCTGCAATACCCATAACGTATAATCATTGCCGTCTCATGCCACACTCAACACATATACCCATTACTGGAAGACTCAAGCTCCTGAAGATACAACATTGACTCAACTTACACCCTCTTTCAATCAGACCAAAATTCCTGGTTTTATGAATTAATAACACTTCCATCTGTGGGTATAATTCGTCCACTAAAACAATTCATGACGTTGAAGGTAAGACGTACTCCTTTCGCCCTTGTACTACTGAACGTCCCAGATTATCACTATTTACACTCACGTGTCTGGACAAAAACCCCAGCAAGCCCGTCCACGAGCCATTTGCCAGAGGAGTGCCGAAGTCACGATCAGGAGACACTACGTACTCGTAGCTGCAAAGAGGGGCAAAATACACAAAGCCATCAGAAAAAAATCACGTATTAATTTTGCATTGAAGTACACAGAAATCTGCGAGAATAACTACGATAATATTACATGTCTACTGATAACCAATGATTATGTCAGTTCTATCAATACTGTCAGAAGGGATCATTGTAAAAATTCAGTGGCGAACATTATTTTTAACCGTTTTTTTTTTTAGTGGGGTATTAAACATTTTATTTTCCCGAACTATTAACGATTCATCACTATTCATCTTGGAGAAATTAGATGCAGCCTTCACCAATCAATTAACAGTCCAATCCTCTTCCTTACGCTGAAATAATAGCTGAGTATGAGAATTATAAATATGGGAGGGGTTAATCATTCATATATCCTAGTACACACATTCTAAATTTAATCTTACAGTTTCCAGTCAAGGCTTTCAGCAGAGGGGTCTTGTACAGTTTCCACTAACCCCATATCAGAGAGCTTAATCAGAGCTGAATAAAATCGTCTAGAGGTAACAAGATAGAAAAATAAAACCATTGAGATTATAGGAGTTCAGACTAAGGAAATGCAAGCAGGTTCGTAGTTGTTAGATTAATTGTTTGATGTGATTAAACAGCCTTACACATTACATAGTTAGCGAGGTTGCAGTCAGGTCATTTCTGTTCTGTTATTGCCACAGGTCTTACAAAATATCGTAAGAGAGAGAGAGAGAGAGAGAGAGAGAGAGAGACGTACCAAAATCCGAGGCGCCCCGCAATAATGTCCATAACGTCAATCATGGTGCCACTGAAGTGATAGCTGGGTGGCCGCCCCGTGATTGACATTTGCGGGGCCAGCTAAAAAGTGAAAAAAAGAAAAAAAAAAATTAACCCCATGGTACACAGTGACGCTATTAACCCCCTCGTGCACAATGATGCAGTTCCAGTCTGCAAAAAGTCTCTAGAAAGCCTCAAAAAGTCTCTCAGTGACTCAAATCACGTCGGAAAAACTTGACACTCTCAGTCCAGGTCATGTGCATTTGTATCAACACTTAGTCGAGGTCACGTGAACATGTATTAAGAGTTCAGGTTACGTGCATATGTATTAACGGTCAGTCCAGGCTACGTGCACATGTATTAACACAGTCCAGGTCACATGAACATATATTAACAGTCAGTCCAGGTCACGTGCACATGTATTCCAGGTCACGTGCACATGTATTATCAGTCAGTTCAGGTCACGTGTGCATGTATTAACACAGTCCAGGTCACGTGCACATGTACTAACTCATCCAGGGCACCTTCTTCTTAATTGATTTCTTCCTACCACCTGTAGATATTTTTTTCAACTCAGGTAAGGCTTCTTGTCCTGAAAGGGTTAATTAATGCTTTATGTAACTCAGGTATATCTAAGAGTGTGTCCTTAGCTAAATATTATAGTTAGAAAATACAAGATTATAATGACAAACACATCCTTGGGTTCCAGGAACTGTTTATACTACTGTACGTTCTGAACTACTGTTAATGGAATGTGGAAGATACTGTTATTAATGCAATAAATACTAACTGTTTGTAGAATATGCAGAAATATACTGACTCTCTGGCTTATCTAATAGACACTGACAGTTTATAAAGTTTGTAATGGAAACTGACTGTCTGAACTAAACTCTTTTTACCCTAAGTTGGTTCAGATTTCGTCCTTGTGCAGTTTATATCACATAGCTCGATAGCAGAACAAGACAATACTTCACCTGTATGTCCTTTCCAAAGCACTGATTCATGAATTTTATTATCAATCCACAGTTACAGCTAGGCATTCAAGGCGGAGATATAATAGTATTAGGCAAAGAGTAAAATGGATATAAGTTATCGAATATGTAACAGCGACTAGCTGTTAGTACATAGCGATGTGTGTTGAGCGAGAGATGGTGATTGGGAATACGCTGTTTGAGAAGAAAGATATTTATAAGTATACATGGGTGAGACAGGAGGGTGGAAGGGTTGTTGATAGAGCCTTGATGGACTATGTGGTTGTGTCTAGGAATGTAATAGGAAGATTGTT
This sequence comes from Coenobita brevimanus, assembly GCF_032717465.1. Lineage (NCBI taxonomy): Eukaryota > Metazoa > Arthropoda > Malacostraca > Decapoda > Coenobitidae > Coenobita > Coenobita brevimanus. The sequence continues at coordinate 8,675,816 of NC_136961.1, forward strand.
GGATGTGAGAGTTCTGAGAGGGGAGGGTGGAGGTATGTCTGACCACTACCTGGTGGAGGGAAAGTTAAGAGTAGGTAAGAGATGGGTGAGAGCTAGGAGGGTTAGGTGTGGCAGGGAGGTTTTGAAAGTGATTGAGTTGGATAAAAGAGAGAAAAAGATAGAGTATCAGGAGAAATTGAAAGATGAGTCGAACGCAGTGAAAGATCGGGAAAATGGCAGCGTGGAGGAGGAATGGCAGTTGTTTAAGAGTGCTGTGGTGGGGCATGCAGAAGAGGTGTGTGGTGTGAGACGTGTGGGTGGTGGTGTAAGAAAAGGAAGTGAATGGTGGTGCGAGGAAGTAAGTATGGCTGTGGCTGAGAAGAGACGTGCATATGAAGTGTGGCTGCAGAGGAAGGATGAGATGTCATATGAAAGGTATAAGGAAAAGAGGAATAGAGCGAGAAGGGCTGTGCGTGATGCTAAAGTGGCAGCAGATGAGAGGTGGGGTAGGCGGCTGACAGAGAATTTTCAACAGAATAAGAAAATGTTTTGGAAGGAGGTGAAAAGGGTGCGAAAGGGAGAGTCTGGGAAGGAAGAACGAGTAAAAGCAGAGGATGGAAGGATGTTAATTGAGATGGATGCAGTAAGGAAGAGATGGGCAGAGTATTTTGAAAGATTGTTAAATGTAGAGGAGGAAAGGGTGGCTGAGATTGTGGCGGATAGAAGGGTGCAAGGAATAAATGTGTTGGGAGAGTTGAATGATTCTTTGATCACGAAGGAGGAAGTGGAGAAGGCAGTAAAGGAGATGAAAACAGGGAAAGCTGCAGGTATGGATGGGTGTGCTGTGGAATGCCTGATGGGTGGTGGAGTGACTATTGTTGACTGGTTAGTAAGATTGTTGAATGTGTGCTTTGAGAAAGGTATGGTGCCAATTGACTGGGCAAGTGCTTGTGTGGTCCCATTGTATAAAGGCAAGGGTGATAAGTATGAATGTACTAGCTTTAGGGGTATAAGTCTGTTGAGTGTTGTAGGTAAAGTGTATGGTAGAGTGTTAATTATGAGAGTTAGAGAGGGTACAGAGGGAGTGATTAGTGATGAGCAGTGTGGCTTTAGGAGAGGGAGGGGATGCGTTGATCAGGTGTTTGCTGTGAGACAAGTGTGTGAAAAGTATTTAGCGAAAGGCAAGGATGTGTTTTGGGCATTTATGGATTTAGAGAAAGCGTATGATAGAATTGATAGGGAGGCTTTGTGGACTGTTTTAAGATTGTATGGACTTGATGGTAGGTTACTAAAAGGGGTGAAAAGTTTTTATGTAAATAGCAGAGCGTGTGTAAGAGTGGGAAATGCTGTGAGTGATTGGTTTCCCGTGAGAGTGGGGCTGCGACAGGGTTGTATGATGTCGCCTTGGTTGTTTAATATTTACATGGATGGTGTTGTAAGGGAGGTGAATGCAAGAGTTTTAGGTGGTCTGAGTCTGGTAAATGTTGATGGAGGAGAGTGGAATCGGAAGCAGCTGCTGTTTGCAGATGATACTGCACTGGTGACTGATTCAGAGGAGAGATTGAGACAGTTGGTAGAGGAGTTTGGAAGGGTGTGTGAAAGGAGGAAATTGAAAGTAAATGAGAATAAGAGTAAAGTGACGAAGTGTACGAGGTTGATAGATGGTAGGGGGATGAATATAGTTTTGAATGGTGAGTTGCTTGAGGAGGTAGATTGTTTTAAATATCTAGGGTCACATGTTGCTGTGGATGGAAGAATAGATGCAGAAGTGAAGTTTAGAATAAATGAAGTAGGAAAGGTGCTGGGAGGAATGAAAAAAGTGTTTAAATGTCGTTCGCTTAGAATGGATGTAAAGAGAAGGCTGTATGAGGGTGTTGTGGTACCGACTGCATTATATGGGGCTGAAACATGGAATATGGGTGTAGCAGAGAGGAAAAGTTTGAATGTAATGGAGATGAGATGTCTGAGGAGTATGTGTGTGTCACGGGGTTTTTATAATATCACGGTAATTTTAAAATAAATGGTTAAATATTATTCAAATTGATAATAATATTCAATAATATTGAAGAGCAGAGACAATGATTGTCTTGCTACATCAAGCAACGATTACTTTACGCTGATTTGCTAAGATTCTCTAAGAACGAGAGTTTATAAACTTTCTCAACAGTACACAGCAGAGACTAATTACTCACAATTGCTGAATTACTGTACTGTTAGCCTCTGGAGAAAGTTACATCACCCCTGACAATAAATAACTAATACTAATAATAATAACATCAGGTTCTTGCTGATGCATTAACTCCTGGCACAACGGATTTTAAGTTAATACAACAAGACTGGTCTAAGTACCAGTTATGAAAGCAAACGTTTATGCAAGCTAGGAGCTATATGGGAAATAAGCTTAATTATGGAGAAATGAAACAAGATTTTTACTCTACATTAAGCTCAAGAAATAGAACTGTTAAATTTATTAATTACAAAAACAAATTTAACATTACATTTCAAATCAAATTAAATGAGACGCACTCGCTCACTCACTCACGCAATAGCTAAATACTTACGCCTAGGGAAAAACACCTTAATTAAACTCTTATAACTAGAAAATACACAAAAGAAATACTATAGTCGATGAATGCTGCGTATCACCAGATGGGTGGGAAGACTGGACTAACTGTGAAGTGGAGTTTGGGTACTAGCTGACCTCTCACACTGCGGCACAGGTCCTTCCTCCGTCACATCAATCACAAGACTGCCTAAGTCGTGGGAAAGCGGAGCACTCGGCCGCATTTTTTTAACGGTCGAATGAGGAAGCAGAGGCGAACAATAAAAAAACAATAGTATCGCTCAGTACAGCACTTAGTGACGTGCATTAAATCGGTCACTCTTTGAAACGGTGACGAATTATTTGAAAAGTATACTCCGATAATGGAGGGAGAAACGGTTAGCTGAGCGATACACAGTGAGTTTTCCACTAATAGTTCGTGGTTTCTCACAAAAAGGAAATGTCGCGAATTGATTCGTGACATTACGCCCCTTGAAAATTAAATCTTTCTTCCTTCAGAAGAAAGATTTCAATATACATACATATACATCCTAACTCAGTCACACAAGATTCACACTGTGGTGTGTGTGCTATCCTGCTACAGGAGAAAATCGCAGTCGCCAGTGAGCGAAAAAACCTCGTATTTACGTTAATAGAAGCAAGCTTGAGGGAAAAACTCCGTGACGACGGTGAAAATCCTGTACTCAGGTCAAACTGAGCGAAAATTCGCTACATTTACACTGACAACTAATTGTTGTGTAGCGTGGTGTATGTAATACACGGTGTAGGTGTGACAGTTGTAGTGTAACTGTACCTACATGTAAAATGACACAGTAAATAATATGGCGACGACGGAGGCAGAGGAGAAGAGGCGGCAGCGTGCGGCAGACGATCAGCTGGTCTGCACAGCAAAACTGCTACACCCATTGCTGAACCTGCAAAACCAATTGAGGTGGAGCATCAAAAGTGTCAATGAGACAAAATTCTTATTAAGTTACAAATTACTCTCTCTGCCTAGCAATCAGTACATGCTATGAAAAGTACACTCGAGGTCGCCATTAATTTTAGCACACGATTATGGTCGGCCAGTTGAGAATCCCTGTGCAAACTCGGGTCTTCCATAGCCTCGAACCGCACACGGGTCCTCAACCTGTGCCTTAACCTACAGTACTTATATTAATATCGGGAAGCTGAGAATCCTTGTGCAAACTTGGGTCTTCCATAGCCTCAAGTCGCCTCTGCAGAGTTCTCACTTCCCCCTTAACCTACAGTACTTATATTAGTATCGGGGAGCTGAGAATCCTTGTGCAAACTTGGGTCTTCCATAGCCTCAAGTCACCTCTGCGGAGTTCTCTCTCGAACTTCCCCCTTAACCTATAATACTTATATTAGTATCGGAAAGCTGAGAATCCTTGTGCAAACTTGGGTCTTCCATAGCCTCAAGTCGCCTCTGCGGAGTTCTCTCTCGAACTTCCCCCTTAACCTATAATACTTATATTAGTACCGGAAAGCTGAGAATCCTTGTGCAAACTTGGGTCTTCCATAGCCTCAAGTCGCCTCTGCGGAGTTCTCTCTCGAACTTCCCCCTTAACCTATAATACTTATATTAGTACCGGAAAGCTGAGAATCCTTGTGCAAACTTGGGTCTTCCATAGCCTCAAGTCGCCTCTGCGGAGTTCTCTCTCGAACTTCCCCCTTAACCTATAATACTTATATTAGTATCGGGAAGCTGAGAATCCTCGTGCAAACTTGGGTCTTCCATAGCCTCAAGTCGCCTCTGCGGAGTTCTCTCTCGAACTTCCCCCTTAACCTACAGTACTTCTATTAGTACTGGGAAGCTGAGAATCCTTATGCAAACTTGGGTCTTCCATAGCCTCAAATCGCCTCTCAACTTCCCCCTTAACTTACGGTACATATATTAGTACCGGGAAGCTGAGAATCCTTATGCAAACTTGGGTCTTCCATAGCCTCAAGTCGCCTCTCAACTTCCCCCTTAACTTAAGGTACATAATATGCATGTACAGGCCCTGGACATACTGTGTCCTGTGGGGCCAATGGGCGAGACATCAGGTCTGCACCCACTTCACCACTACCCTGTCTCTCAACTGACTCAGAGATTACAGGTGTGGTTATGAACGGCACAGGAAGGACATGTCCCTGATCAGTGGTGATACTTTGGCACACACTGCAGGAACGGACAAAACTGTCTATGTCTCGTCCCATCTCTGGCCAGAAAAAGTCAGCTCGGATACGGCCCTGGGTCTTCCTTTTGCCCAGGTGACCTCCTGAGGCTGGACAATGACCCCATTGTAACACTGCTGGGCGGTACTTGGCGGGAACGACAAACTGCAGTCGAACCTCGCCCTCGGGTGTTCGTGACTCACGGTAGAGCCGTCCTTGTTTGCAAAGGAACTTGGCTCGACCTCCCCGTGAATACTTAATCACTCGACCCTTTTGTTTATTCCGCACGGCAGCAAGTGTCGGGTCAGAATGTTGTTCTTGTACAACAAGTTGACTGCACATCAGATCTTGCGGCGATTCAATGATCACTGGGGTGACACAGTCTAGAGCCTCAGTCATGGCTCGTGTCACCGCAGCAGCCGAAGTCTGAGTAGCGCCATCGGAGCAACTATCCTTGACTCCTTGAATATTGCCTACTATCAAGTCAAATAGAGGCTCTGGCATGACAACTGCAAGTGTCGTACCAGTATAAAATGGAGATGCCACCTGGATACATGCCTCAGGGAACAATCTCACTGATCCATCAATAAGCTTTGCATGGATCTGTCGACCTGTATACTGCTCAGGCCGAACTAAACTCTGCTTAACAGAGCAACCTGAGGAACCATTGTCTCTCAGGACCTTCACAGGAATGTCTCCCACAAACCCTTGCTGAACAAGGAAGGTACTGTCACCTGTGGGAGGGCCTGTGGAGGAAGCAGCTAGCCACTCATGAGGCTGCTGAATTGATGTGGCAAACATTGTGCCTTGAGGGTTATATACTTGAGAAGATGGAACATTGGCCATCTGTGGAGGGGGGTTCACTGTCACTGTGGGACTAGTGAACTGTGGGGAAGTACCCACACTGGTAGGGACGTGACCACCGTGCTGCTGCTGAGGAATGAAGGCTGCATTTGCTTCCTGCCTCTTTTGAGCTGGTGGTGAAAAAGTTTGTCCCGACGGTCGGTTGCGTGGCTGATACTGCTGCTGGTTGGGGTGCTTGTTGTACCGCTTCCACTCAGGTTTCTGAGTGTTTTGCCCCTGGTCCTTCCACTGCGGTTTTGGACCTTGGCCATTATTCTGAGAACGGCCTTGGTGCTGGGATTCAGTCTGAGACGGCTTCCCAGACTTGGCAGTATCTTTTCTGCTCCAGGTGTTTTGCTTACGAGCTTGATACCCGTATGCAGTAAAGAATGCGTCAGCCTTCTCTGCCATTTGGCTGGCATCTTTCACCTGGCAGATCTTAAGCTGTGCTATGAGCTCAGCAGGCCACGACCTCTCTAGCTGTGTACGCAGCATAAGGTCAATTATCCCCTCACGCGTGGAAGGAGTTTCATCTTTCTCCATCCACTCATTTAAGTAAGCTGTGAGACGATCAAGGAACTGAACAGCTGTCTCCTTGTCTTGGAGACGAGCTCGCATGAACTGAACTTTGGCGTCGTCTACTGTGAGACCATACGCCTTAATGAGTGCAGCTTTCATCATCTCATATGTGAGATTGTCTCCACGAATTCTGTGGAGAATATCGAGGGCAGGGCCCTCAAATAGGCTAAGAAACTGAAGCCGCTTAGCTGCCTCATCCAGTTGATATAAGTCTGCCATGTCCTCAAAACGAGCTATGTACGGCTCGATTCGCTCGCTTTCCTTGTATGAAGGAAGCTTGATGCGTGGGGTCGCCAGGACATGTGCAGGGAGAACGCTCGTGGAGCTTTGACCAACTGCACCAGACGTGTCTGAAGCCAAGGAATCTCGCTTGAGCTTCAGCACTTCAAGTTCATGTTTTTCTCGTGCTTCTCGCTCGACACGTTCGTGTTCTCGTTGTTCCCGCTCGTATTCGCGCTGTTCTCGCTCTTGTACTAGTTCGAGTTCGCGCTGTTTTTGCTCATGTTCGCGCTGTTGTCGCTCTTTTTCTAACTCGAGCTCGCGTTGTTTCTGCTCGTGTTCGCGCTGTTCTCGCTCGTATTCGCGCTCTTTCTCACGCTGCTCTTGTTCATAAGCACGCTCTCTTTCACGTTCCTCACGCTGTTCTCGCTCGTATTCGCGCTGAATCCTACGCTCTTCACGAGCATCTTTCTCACGTTCTTGCTCGTAATTGAACCGTGAGAGAACGTAACTCTGTATTTTCTCTGGGTCTGTGAGACCAATATCTTTGGCTTCCTGTACATATACAGCTGTAGCCATGATGCTAGCTCAATTTACTAAGTAACCGAAATTGAGTACTGACTGCTTAGCGACGAATACTAATAAACACAAGTAAAGAATACAGACACAAGCTAGTGGTGACCAGTCTTATCTAGTTAACTGGCAAAAATAAATCAAAAATGTAAATGACTGGGAAGACTCAATAATAAACACAATGGGTACGCCGACTTCCCAGGAGCGAATAAAATCGTCTGGCGTTACCAAAAATAAACTAGAGTTACGTACTCTATTGATTTATAAAGCAAAAACTCACTTGCTAAATTAACGGTAAACACCAGTAAGCTTGTGCCTATAAACTTTAATGATAAATACCTAAATATGAATGAGTGAGCACTATCTCGTGAATAGCTTTAGAGCTAGGAGTTAATATCCTGGAATGAGGTCGCCAATTGTCACGGGGTTTTTATAATATCACGGTAATTTTAAAATAAATGGTTAAATATTATTCAAATTGATAATAATATTCAATAATATTGAAGAGCAGAGACAATGATTGTCTTGCTACATCAAGCAACGATTACTTTACGCTGATTTGCTAAGATTCTCTAAGAACGAGAGTTTATAAACTTTCTCAACAGTACACAGCAGAGACTAATTACTCACAATTGCTGAATTACTGTACTGTTAGCCTCTGGAGAAAGTTACATCACCCCTGACAATAAATAACTAATACTAATAATAATAACATCAGGTTCTTGCTGATGCATTAACTCCTGGCACAACGGATTTTAAGTTAATACAACAAGACTGGTCTAAGTACCAGTTATGAAAGCAAACGTTTATGCAAGCTAGGAGCTATATGGGAAATAAGCTTAATTATGGAGAAATGAAACAAGATTTTTACTCTACATTAAGCTCAAGAAATAGAACTGTTAAATTTATTAATTACAAAAACAAATTTAACATTACATTTCAAATCAAATTAAATGAGACGCACTCGCTCACTCACTCACGCAATAGCTAAATACTTACGCCTAGGGAAAAACACCTTAATTAAACTCTTATAACTAGAAAATACACAAAAGAAATACTATAGTCGATGAATGCTGCGTATCACCAGATGGGTGGGAAGACTGGACTAACTGTGAAGTGGAGTTTGGGTACTAGCTGACCTCTCACACTGCGGCACAGGTCCTTCCTCCGTCACATCAATCACAAGACTGCCTAAGTCGTGGGAAAGCGGAGCACTCGGCCGCATTTTTTTAACGGTCGAATGAGGAAGCAGAGGCGAACAATAAAAAAACAATAGTATCGCTCAGTACAGCACTTAGTGACGTGCATTAAATCGGTCACTCTTTGAAACGGTGACGAATTATTTGAAAAGTATACTCCGATAATGGAGGGAGAAACGGTTAGCTGAGCGATACACAGTGAGTTTTCCACTAATAGTTCGTGGTTTCTCACAAAAAGGAAATGTCGCGAATTGATTCGTGACAGTGTGGAGTGACGCGTATGGATCGAGTGCGAAATGATGAAGTGCGAAGGAGAACTGGAGTTGTTCGGGAGATGGCTGGTAGAGTTGAGCAGAGGGTGTTGCAATGGTTTGGGCATATGGAGAGAATGGATAATGAGCGATTGGTGAAAAAGATAACTAGATCTGATGTAAGAGGTGTAAGGCTGAGAGGAAGACCACGAATAGGATGGATGGACAGTGTGAAGAGAGCGCTGGATGCGAGAGGGATGTCTGTTGAGCAAGGAAGAGTGGCTGTGCGTGACAGAAATAATTGGAGAGAAATTGTGAATGAATATGTGATGACGCAGCCCTGAGGGGATATTCTCCCGCATTTGGTCTGATCAGCTAGTCAGGTCAGGTGCGAGTAAGGGGATGAGTCTGTTATGATGTGGCAGGGGTAAACCAGTTCTGCTGTCGGGCCCTGCTGCGGATGTCACTGACTGCATTGCGCAGTTGACCCTTGTGCGGTGTGATGCGGTGAGGATCTGTCCGTTCTCCCCTTTGGAGCTAAGATGCGAATGAATGTGTTTGAATGGATGAGTAAATGGAGAGTGAGTCGTCCTGTCTCGGCTACCTCCCTTTCCTTGGGGGAAGCAGCCTAGGTATATAGATAGATAGATAGATAGTAACTTAACAGCTAGTGATTTGCCACAGCACTCGAGGGAACATGGTAATGAGAGCCGGAGAAAGTTTTATGAAGTGGCAGCAGACAGTAGACTCCTTCGATGAGGTAACGTGGGTTATTGGTTCAGTTTTTCATCTCCAGACGATTTTAGGTTGATTTAGGAAAGCCTCTCGTAGGAAAGAGTAATTGAAGGTTTTATCTGACCTTCCCATTTCAAAAAGCCTCTCCAGAGCTGAATAAAATGGTCTAGTGGTAGAATATGGGAAAAAAAAAAAAAAGTATGAAGGCGCTAAGAAGATATGAAAGAGGCTTCGCTTACAAAAGAAATAAAAAAATGCTCGCCTCGGGAATTCAACCCACAACATCACTGCCAATCGCTAAAGCCATGAAATTCCCAAAGATGAAGTTGATGGTCTTGTGGGAGGGGTAAACCAGAATCAGGGTCTTCCGTCCGTCTGTTCATCTGTTCGTTTGCGGGCTGCAGGTGGCAGTTGTGGATCGATTTTGACGTTTTGAAGTGAATCCTCTCAAGATGACGGTGTGTCCTTATCGTAGTCGTCGACACGATTAGGTCAACCCCAAGGTTACGGTGATAAAAATAAAAAAAAGAATGGTCATTGTCAAAGAGCAATTGTAAACTTGGCGTCATTGGAAAGGAGATTCAAAATTCAGTTATTTAATCCCTCATCATAATTTAGATGTAGCCCACTGGAAACTGACAAATTGCAGTAAATAAATATGGTAAATGAATAAATAAATATGCACCTGTCTCGCTACGTCATTAGGTAATGGAGGTAGACAGGTAGGTAAACAGGAAAGTAGGTAGGTGGGTAGTTATGCAGGCCGGGAGGTAGCCAGGGAGATAGGTCGCGATGAATGCATGTAGAAAGGCAGGGAGGTAGGTAGAGAGGAATACTCTTATAAAAGAGGGCGGGCAAAGATGTAGGAAGGCTTGGAGGTAAGTAGATACTGTAGGTTGATAGTCGATGAAGTGGATCGGGAGGTAGGCAGGGAGGTACGGTAGGTAGGATGTAAGTAGCTGGGAAAGTATGAAGGTAGGTAGGTAGGGAAAAGTTACAAAAAAGTTAACCCTTTCAGTGCTGAGGGATTAACTTGCATCACACAGTACGTCGTGGTGAAAGGATCGCATAGTGTGATGCAGTGGCTGCATAACCCGAGACCAACACATAACCAAGAATCTGCTTCACAAGGCGAGGATCATACGAGAAGTCGAGACCCCAGCACGACAAAACGCTGCTAGTATATGGAATTTTAGCTCTATCAAATACTGTGGTGCAAATTAAAAGTAGCATAAAAAACAAAATTGTGTATACTCAGAAGTGAAGCTATGATGTACACGATTGCATACTGTCTCTGTGAAGCAACTTGAAATTTGACTCCGGGTTTAGTTGTATTGATTGAAAGTCAACGTAAAAAATAGTTCCAGACAAAGTTCCTCACCCGAGTTGGCATCTAACCCAGGACACACACACACACACACACACACACACACACACACACACACACACACACACACACACACACACACACACACACACTGGAGGATCAATATAGATGTGGATTTCTTTGAGTAAACGTACTTTTTATCAGACTTTCTCAAAGAGATTTAGTTTCCATAACGTCTCACTGTCTCACATCGACGAACAACACTATTTTCACTTAGTCCATCATACTAGACAGACCACAGTCCACATTATGCACTCGTATTCTGAATTATATACGTAGGTAATGAGTTAACAAGTAATTTAAGGGTCGTTTGAGATACAATAAAAAGTAAATCTTGTTAATATTGTTAATCGCATTCCACCCTAATGATCGAGATTACTCTATTATTATAAACTACTTGAGTCAAACAGATGGCCACAGATTCAGTTTCCCCCTTTCCCCCCTAGTAGCGCGAAAGGGTAATTTGTGTGTGTGTGTGTGTGTGTGTGTGTGTGTGTGTGTGTGTGTGTGTGTGTGTGTGTGCGTGCGTGCTCGCCAGACTTCTTCCTGACAGATACTGATTTCCATTCACTTAAATCATGTCAGCCTTCCTAGCAATCAGGCACCCCGCCCCCCTACCCCGTGTCACCAGTTCTAAACTCAACACCAACAATCACATCACTGTCATCACTGTTCTTCATAACTACCAGTACAATCCTCGACACTATAAATCACAAGCCTCTCAGCTACTGTCACTGCTCTCTCCACCACTACAACCACCGTCCCCTCCACCATTGCTATCGCAGCCCTCTCCACCACTACCATCACCGCCCCCACCACCACTGCTATCACCGCCCTCTCCACCACTGCTATCACCGCCCTCTCCACCACTGCTATCACCCCCTCCACCACTGCTATCACCCCCTCCACCACTACCATCATCACCCTCTCCACCACTACATCACTGTCCTATTCTCCGCTGTCAAAACTACCCTCTCCACCAATGCAATCACTCATCTCCGTCTATACCATAACGACAGGTTGTTACTACGACCTGCTCTTTATATATTTACAACTTGTCAAGCTTCGTAGCAAAGAGAGCTTAACTTCACTGCCACCCACACTGCCGGAGGTTGGTCTGTGTGGATGTGAAAGGAAGAGCATTGTAAGTGAAAGACAGGTATGAATTTTTCAGACATGCAGTGGCGAGGTGGGTTAGAGCCGCTACACCATCACCACCACCTCGGCTGCAACCATCACTACCCTGAATACCATCACCATCACTATTACCATCACTATTTTTACCATTACAATCACTCTCTCCGCCACTACCACCATTGTCCCCTCAACCACTTTCGCTTAACACATAACAAATGACATACTAATCTCCCTTTTCCATATCAGGTACGAAAAACAATACCCATTCTTGCTGAGAACATGATGAAGCCTTTCTTTGAGTGGGGTAGATTCTCAGTTTTGTCATATTATTTCCCCTTCTTCATCCAGCCCGCCCAGCACGCAGTGGGATGGGAGGAGGACTATTCGTGGGGATAACGGGCGGTTTGGTGTGGAGGGAGAATTGATGGAGAGGGCGGAGTGGAATTCGGTCTTGGTGGATAGGGGTAGAGGGGAGGAGAGGGGGTGAAATTCGGTCGAGGACGTAGCATCTAATGTAACCTGGGGATCATTATTATATGCGACAATTATTAATATTAAAACATAACCGCATCCTTTTGGGAAGTTTTCTTGTTTTTTGTTAATATTATTATTATTCTAGGGAAGATCTAAATCGCTGCCATTCGCATACCGTTTGAGCTACAGCCTTCATTCTTTGCCATGTTGTAGTACTGGTTGGCCGCTTCATCTGACCAAATATCATCCTGAGCTGTCTACAGAAACCCGGGTAGGATCCGGAACAAAAAGGGACCCTAAAGCTCAAGAACCACTTAAGTTAGAGGGCTGATTATATGGCATATACCTGGGACATGGCCAGAATGCAGTGCTTAATATAGTCAAGATCGAATCATTATTCTGTGAGATCGCCCATGGTCCAAAATTTTGAACTACTCTGGAAGACAGAGAAGTCACCTGATTTTAAATGAAAGAATAAAGCTAGAGCCACCAAACATAGTAGACTTACAAATTTTGATGGCCTAAGGTGACATGCAGAAGATCCATTACCTTGACCTTAAGGTCCCTTTATAGCACAGCTTCTAATATGCAATGGCTGTGCGAAGTTTTTCTTTATCAAAATTGTCCTTGGACGAGTTAACGGCATTCTAGGTATTATTATTATTATTATTATTATTATTATCATTATTATTATTATTATCATTATCATTCTTATTACCACCAATAACCTGACGAGCGGGCAAGCGTTTGTACATATGCTTATCATCATAATTTCATCTTGGTGTAAACTTTCAATATTTCCTGTGAGGTAGTTGAGCAATAACATATGAATAATTGAGCGTTTTTTTTTTTTCTCTCTCTCTCTTTCTCTCACTTTTTCTCTTTAGATGTGCATAGAGAAGCGCCGTAGCACTTATCATACGTGCAATATTCAGTTTCCTCCTCCCGACTTGCCGTGTCAGCGAACTGCGTCGGTAAATACTTGACTATTGATCCAATGATAAAACCCAGAAATGGGGCGATTGCTTCCTGGGTTCACCCCCTTAACATAAAAAAATGTTCATGTAAAATTATGAGCGTAATATTCGATATTTAATTGTTAGAATTCATGCAAGAAAACATAGTGTTACAACATTTAATCGTTTTTAAATCGCTTTCATAGTAGAGCATGCCAACTGAAGCCCTCGGTACATTCCCTTAGAAAGCTGGGATTCCAAGGGGTTTCTTTGGTCTCATGAGTAAATATATAGCTAAAAACAAAATTTATTGAATGTATCTACTACCTGCTGAAAGAATCTCTTCTCTTTCTCACATAGTAGAAAGCTTTTTAGCCTCTGAAAACCATTGCGGTCGGACCGTGTCGTGTCGGGCCGGACCGGGTCGTGTTGGGCAGCTCATTTCTCAGCTGAACGTAAACATTGCTTCGCTTGCTGCACTCGTTTACTCGTATTTATTATTGTTCTTATGATGTTGCTGCTTCTGATGATGATGATGATGATGAGCATGTGTTTACGGCCACATGATGATGGCATGAATGGCTGGTTACTAATTTGACAATAGCCTTAACCAGGTATTGCAATGGCAGTGAATTTATCAATGACATGAAGATGGATAACGATAATGCTACTTGCTCCTGGAGTCTTAAACCTTAACCTCGTAAGCAGTTATATGATTTTTTTGTACATCACATAATGGGGCCTTAGTGCGTGTGTGTGTGTGTGTGTGTGTGTGTGTGTGTGTGTGTGTGTGTGTGTGTGTGTGTGTGTGTGTGTGTGTGTGTGTCTGACTGTAGCTGGCCTTCAGTTGTTTTATTTTTGTCTGACTTTTGGCGATAATCTGTTCCCTGAGGCTTAACATTCCTCCTCTGTGCCACTAGCCTTCCCACGCCACCACTCTGACACCAATACCCACCATCCATCCACACTGAATATCCCCTTGGGCTGTGTCATTCAGGGCTGTTATGAAGGATACGGTCTGAGTTTTGGTTTTTTCTCTCTTTTTTTTGACGTGGTGATGCTCTCTCTCTCTCTCTCTCTCTGAGATTTTTTTTTCTTTTTTTTGACGTGGTGATGGGGTCTCTCTCTCTCTCTCTCTCTCTCTCTCTCTCTAATACTTACAGACTCCACCATCAGTCTCAGGCAGGGGGAATCCACTGTCATGACGGTCCTGGCCCTGTCTGCTGGTGTGGGCAGGAGGGGCGTGGGTGTGCTGAGTTATGGTGATCCTCTGAACCTGGCGGAAGAAAGTGAGGCGATGTGAAGTGGGAGAAAGTGAGAGAGAGAAAAAGTGAGAGGGAAGAAAGTGATATAATATGAGACCCTTGATGACAGACGGACAAATTAACCCCCCCAAAAAAAAATCCTGTGTTGAGATAATGGAGATTTAGTTATGTTTTATTTTATTTTTAGTTGTTTATTTTTGTTGTTTATTTTTATTGTTTAGTTGTTTATTTTTGTTGTTTATTATTATTGTTTAGTTGTTTATTTTTGCTTTGTTTTTATTGTTTAGTTGTTGTTTATTTTTATTGTTTAGTTGTTTATTTTTTGTTTAGTTGTTTATTTTTACTGTTTATTGTTTGTTTAGTTGTCTATTTTTGTTGTTTATTGTTTGATTAGTTGTTTAATACTGTTGTTTGTTTTTATTATTTAGTTGTTTATTTTTGTTGTTTGTTTTTATTGTTTACTTGCTTATTTTTAGTGGTTTATTTTTGTTTATTTTTATTGTTTAGTTGTTTACTTTTTAGTTTTATTGTTTGGTTGTTTAATTTTGTTGTTTATATTTATTGTTGAGTTTTTTCATTTTTATTTGTTTAGTTGTTTATTTTTCATGTTTATTTTTGTTTGTGGTAGGTGGGGGCGCTCACCATCCACTCACTCAATGTAGTGCTGCTCTCGGGTGCTTGTCCTTTCCTCTCCTCCATCCTTCTTTCCTTCCATCCTCTTCTTTCTTTCTTTCCTTCATTCTTTCCTCGTCCTTCTGCCTATAGGTGACTTTACACTCCCTCTTCTGTCTTTCTCTCCTTCATTTTTTCCTCTTCCTTCTGCCTGTGGGTGACTCTACACTGAGTGACAAGCCAAATGGTTCCCTGTACAACAGGAAACCATTTACTACGCTGGGTAGTAACCATATAACCAAATTTTGGCGCCTGGTGGTTTAGTAGGTAATTACGGAGCTCCAGTCGGATTGAGCCAGTGAAGGTTTATATCCAAGGGATGGCTGGGGTTTACTGCTCACGTACTGCCGCTCAGGGATGAGTGAGGCTGGTCACTCTCATCTTAAATGTCAGGACCAACTTGCCTAGCCCCGGCTCCTACGCTCCTCATGGGGCAATGCAGGACTGGATGATGAATGAATAGGTGAATTAATGATTATTTTTGTTGTTTTTTATTGTTTAGTTGTTTATTTTTCATGTCAACTCACTCTGTACGGTAATCAGCCATGGGGATTTTTGGTTGCTTAATCCACCATACTCCAGTGTCGTATGTATTATTTTATTCTCTATTAGGCGATTTTATGCAGCCTTGGGTTCCTTTTTTTCTGGAAGGGAATAGATCGGGTTTCATTAATACCTGCGCTGCCTCTCTCTCTCTCTCTCTCTCTCTCTCTCTCTCTCTCTCTCTCTCTCTCTCTCTCTCTCAAAACAAGCTCCGAAGAGACAAAATTCTAGCAGATTTAATTTATACCTTCCATCAACACCTTTACCTTCGGAGATACATCTAGGTTTATAAAATTACGTTTTTTTTTTTTTTAAATAACAGAACAAAAATAATCCATACACCAGATTACTGGTGTCCTCTGTTCATAAAATATCTGTAACAGTTAGACTTGAACAGCAGTAGGTTGAAGTTTGGAGGGAAACAACTCTGGGGAAGCGAGTTCCAGAGAGTTATTAATAATTCTAACAGCTTTGTTCTGAATGTTGTCTAGTTGTCTTAATGCAACCTCTCCACATCTATTCCACAAGGGTGAGCAATATTCAAGCTGAGAGCGTACATGACTCTTATAGATTATAGCTAACTACTCGTCAGTGAAGAAGTTACGGACTCTGTACAATAATCCAAGTTTCTTTGAGGCGGTTTTAGCAAGTGATCTGCCATGAGAGGTCCAGCTGAGAGCAATGTTAAGCGAGACGCCGAGAATTTCAACACTTTTGGAAATGGGAATATTTGTAGCACTGAAGGTAATATACGATTCTGGCAATACTTGTCTATTAGTAAATTGTATATAATTAGTTTTACTAGCATTAAATGAGACAAGGTTATTATGTCCCCATTCATTGATCGTGGATTAGTCTTAATTTAAAGATATGGGTGTACTGAGTTGAGAGAAATATCAGTAAATGGATGTCTTAGTGTGAATGAACTATGAAGTGTTGAGTCATCTGCATATGAATGGATGGGATTGTGGGTGACAGATAAGATATCATTAATATGAACGAGGAACAGGGTTGGTGCCAGAACTGATCCCTGCGGCACGCCGGCATTAATTGAGTGGAAAATGGAATATACATCATCTACTTTTACTCTTATTTTTCTGTTGCTGAGATATGGCAAAATCAAAAGAGCAAAAGAGTTTAGTCCATAGCAAGGGAGTTTGGACAACAGGGAACAGTGCCACACTCTGTCGAAAGCTTTAGAAATATCCAGGGCTACTGCGTGAGTTTCTCCATGTTGGTCAACTGATTGATGGATGGTATGAGTTAGGAGATTGAGTATGTCAATGGTGGATCTTTCTTGGCGAAAACCATATTGTCTAACACTAATTAAGTTGTTGGATTCGAGATGTTTAACAATGTGCTTATTATATACAGTTTCAAAAACCTTACCAAGAGAAGATGTGACAACTATTGGTCTTTAATCAGAGGGATCAGAGGAACTACCTTTCTTTGGAATTGGGTGGCTATTGGCTACTTTCCATGAATTAGGGAATGAAGAAGTACGTATCCATAATCTGAATAATTTAGCAAGAACAGAGGCAAGTTCTGGGGAACACTTTTTCAAAACAATTGGCGGAATTCCATCTGGGCGAGGAGATTTGTTGGTAGGTAACTTGTCTAGAATGGATTTCACGTACCATTTCTGTATTTTAAATGGAACATTTTAGGGAGAGTCAAGTTCTAGTACTGGGACGTTTTGGCTGGCTTCCTCTAAGGTAGAACTTCTGGCAAATGTACTGGCAAAGATATCTGCTTTCCCAAGTGGGTCATTTGTAATGTTGCCATCTGGAGATTTTAGTGGGGGAATGGATGATGATTTGTTAAAGTTATTATTGAAAGAATTGAGACTTGACCAGAATATTCTATTGTCATTAGGGTTGTTAAGTAGTTTTGATGCTTGGTTTTGAAGAAAGTTTGATTCAGCAAGATTTATTACAGTTTTTGCATTGTTTCTAGCAATTTTAAATTAAGAGAGTGATTCAGATGTTTTTGTTTTTAAGTAATACTTATATGCTGATGACTTTTGGGCTGTTCCTCTGCCATAGTTCCTATCAAACCATTTTGGAGAGTTCGATCTTTTAGTGATTTGTTGACTTGGTATGAATAAATCCATACCAGCTAGTATTAAGTCGCAAATGTGGGACTGGGTAGAACTGACATCACTAGAGAGGAAAGACTGCCATGGAATATCAACAAAATAATTTCTAAATTCATCTCAGTTTGCCCTATCAAAGTGCCATCGGGTCACCCTGACAGGTTCAGAATGAGGAGGTTTGGGGGGGCTAACTAATGAGGGTTTGATGAGATTGTGGTCAGAGGATCCAAGTGGAGACAATACCTCTATCCTGTACTGATTTGGATTATTTGTCAGCAACAGTTCCAAATGATGGGCATTGTGGTCAGGATTATCTGGTATTCTGGTTGGTTGCTTTACCAGTTGTTGCGTGAGATTAAACGATTCTGCATTCTAGACCAGCATCGTCAGTTCTGGCAGAATGCAATAACCATTCAACATTATGTTAAAATCGCCCAAAATGGTACTTTCGGTGCTAAGGGCAAGATTAAGGTTACTCAACTGTGTGGATATGGAATTAAATGCACTGGGTTCAGAAGAAGCACTGGGGGAGTGGTAGACTACACAGATATATTTGGTAATATTTTGACGGTTTAGTTTATACAGCGAGTAATCAAAACTGTGTGAAGTGAAGTTTAAAATGGTGTCAAACTGCATATTGGGATTTGATATAACAACAGATGCCACCCTTGTTACGGAAGTTTGTGAGGAGATGGTAACCGGGAAAACAATATGGGGATATTTCAGTAGACGGTGAGATTTCTGGTTCTGTGAGGAATAGGGCCAGAGGGGATATGGACTGTAGGTTCCAAGAATATCCCTCCATCGTCCATTCCCTCCATTGCCTCAGAAGCAGCGTAGGGACCCGGGCCTAGGTTACACGCTGCCGACATTTAAGGTGAGGGTGACCAGCCTTACCCTTCCCTGAGCTGCATTATCTGAGCAGTAAACCCCAACCAGCCCTCTGATGTAAACTCCTGCCGGTTTGATCTGGTTAGAACGCCTTGACCCACTTAACAACCAGGCGTCCTTTAGTTATATGGTTACCACTCAGCATAAGAAATGGTTTAATGGGCTTAAGAAAAACATTTGGCTTATCATTCAGTGGAGAGTCACTAGAAGGCAGTACTACATAGAGTGAGTGGTTGATGGTTTCCCCCACCTACAAGGAGCAAGAATTTAAAAAAAAAAAAAAAAATCGATTGAAGGGATAACCAAAGAAAGAGTTGCTGGAGCGGGTGGCCTTCATGTGGTGGCACTGATACAACTGGACGGTGGAGCTGCCAGGTTATACAAACGTCCCTCTCTTCCTGTCCTCACGAAAGAATGATGGTGGACTGCAAGAGGAGGGGAAGCTCAGCATGCAGTTCACTAGGATCAAATCAGATAAACTTGGCACTACTACTGCTAATACTGCTACTACTACCACCACCACCACCACTAAAGAAAGATAAATTTGTGGGGTAGGAACTAACCTTACGTGTTGAGAGCACAGAGACTGAGCGTCAACTGCCCTTCCTAGTGTCACCTCTCCAGCACATATAAGTCACCTACAATGGCCACCACGAAATTAACCTTCGTACAGATCAAAGGTCGTATCCTTGTTGGCGTAGGAGGCTCCCAAGCACTTCCTCGCCAGCGATTTAGTTTGCATACAACAACTTACTGTTTTGCGTACTACACCTTCGACTGGAAGAGATTTACCAGAGTTGTTCCGAATATAAAAAGGTTAAACTGCATTTCTGTAAGTAAATATAGTTCTTTCATTGTAACCCAAAGCGACGCAACAGACTAGGCTTTGTCAGGAAAGGATAATATTACCACTGTTTCAAATGCCACAACTCCCCACGTAATTCTGTAACTCGGTGAACAAATGTTAATTACCGTGTGACCTTTTGTCGTTGATTGGAGACAAATGAAAGCTGATTGTCACCTGATCTGACAAGAGGCACAAGCAATCAGCCATAAATAGTACATGTTTGGATCAAGGCGCTGTGTGTGGCGAGGCAGTGAGATGGATAAGTACACGAAATATATAGATTGATACACACACACACACACACACACACACACACACACACTCTCTCTCTCTCTCTCTCTCTCTCTCTCTTCGACTTCGCCAAGGACCTAAAAACGTTAAAATTCCTAAAGGGAGAAAGGGGGAGGGGGGGGAGTTTCACAATTGGATTACCTCTTGCTTCGAGTTGAAATTTAGTACTGCAAAGTCGTACTAAGTGGTGGCGACCATCATCCACTCACTTGATGTAGTGCTGCCCACTTCTTCCTTCACCTTTATCGTTCTTTTTCTGTGTCTGTCCTCCTCTCTTCCTATTTCTCTCATCTTTCCTGTCACTTTTTATTACTCTTCTTTCCTTTATCAGGTGGCTTTACATTGGGTGACAAGCAAAACGATTTCCTGTAAGCCAGGAAACCATTTACAGCGCTGGATGGTAATGATATCACCAACCCAGACGTGTTCCCTATGTGTCAGCAAGTGAGCTGGCGAAGGGTTAGTGCCCCTTTTCGTAAAATTACTAACTCAAAGACAAACGGCCTCCACTAACGGGATTATGGCGTCAGGGTAGAGATAGAAAGTCTGTATTGGATTGAAGCTTGTTTTTGAACACGCTATGTAGAGTACCATGTCACTTTTTTTTTTTAAGCTTAAACCACATTACAACGGGTTCTTAACCCCTACACCGGGGGCTTGTTTACCAATGACTTGCGTGTGCCGCGGGGTTATTTGGGCTCCGACAGACTCTCAAAAAATATTTGCCAAAAATCAGTTATTAGTCCTAGAATAATAAAATTAAATATGCTTATGGCACATACCTTCAGCTTTCTCCTGGAATGATTGTTGAGCCTTCGTCGGTTACCGTAGGACTTGTGGAGACCTCTGAAGTAGGGTAACGAAGTCTCCACTTTACACTTCCCGACAACCCGTAATATGATTACCACAGCCAGATACAAACACTATAAACACTATTCTACAATTTTCAAGTAGTTTGGGATCCATACTAAAAAAAAAACACTGTGAAAGCAATGGAAATTACGAGCGCGTCTGATCGTCGCACTGGCACTAGTTCGCTCTTGGTAGTCTGTCATTTATTATTCATAAAACCCCTCACACTTTATATTTCTATTACTATATAACACTTATATATATCTACAGTCTTTATCCATAAGTTTCCTTCAGTAGTATTAGTTTATTGTCACTGTAGGGATTCAATTTCTTTCAGTAAAATACGTAGCATTCACTTTCTCGTCCTGTATACTGGCATTGAGAGTGAATGTCACTTTCATCTTCACTCTCATAACTCATAGCATTCAGACATGCTAGAGTGAAACTTTCACTTTCATTACTCCTAGGGTATATACTCGTATTCTTATAATACTACTCATTTATATTTCTATTTACGTTCTCTATTTTATTTACGTTATTTACATTTCTATTTTATTTACACTGTGTTGTGCACTGTCACTTGAAATAACTTATAAAACTATTTTCCATTGTTCACGTATATTTACATTCATTACTTTCACTTGCTGTTTACACATTATTTACACATTATTTACAATTCCACTTGCACTGTTTTACTTCAATAGAAAGATCGTAGTCACTCTTTTATCAATTGTCAGCCCTTTACCTCTTTCCACACGAGGTTTAGTAGGGGGTAAAGGTCACAGGGCCATTTGCATGGGGGTGAAAAAAGGCCTTGAAGTCAGCAAGAAGAAACATACGTACTCTCACTTCGGAAGATGAGAGTGAACTGATAACGGAGGACCAGCGTGGAGGCCTGCTAGGGGTTATTCAGAGTTACCAATATTACTTCTTGAAACAGCTAAGTCTAGCACTGATATGATTGGCAGGAAATCTAGACAATACATTATAAATTTGGTAGTTCCAGGTGAATGTAAATATCACTTAGGCTTCTCCCTTCCCTCCTTACATGTATATTTATTACGAAAATAGATTAGAGGCCTACTTAGGAGATATATATTCAGAGCTATCAATTTGTATCTTGAAACAGCTTTGTCTAGCACTGATATGATTGGCAGGAAATCTAGACAATACATTATAAATTAGGTAGTTCCAGGTGAATGTAAATATCACTTAGGCTTCTCCCTTCCCTCCTTACATGTATAATTATTACGAAAATAGATTATACGGCATATTTCAAGGGGGAAAAAACAGTGAAAATTAGCGAACGAGTGCATGTGAGGTGTTGTCAGGTGATAATTAGCCAATTCCAGGTGTATGGCACTCTCACTTACCTTATTTCCTTCTTGTATATATTATTTGGTATAAGAATAGGACATAGGGCTTACTTCAATGGATGAAATCAGTGAAAAATTCCAGGGAAGATTTACTTAGCGTAGCACGGCCGGGCAGGCGAGAGGATAGGGTAATGGAGGGGGGGTAGGGAGGGGAGTCAAGAATGGGGAGAAATGGCTAAATTGTCAACAATGGATGGGAGTACAGATGAGATTAGGAGTGGTGACTAGTGTGGGACATTGGCAGTACTGATAGATGATACAAGCCTCCACTTGGAAGCCCGGGTGAATTCAAAATAACACAGAATCACAAAAGCGACGCCCCGCGGTATGATCCCTTGCTCCCAAGCGTCACGAAAGTGACGCCCCTCGGTTAAGGGGTTAAGAAATTCTGATTTTGGAACTAGTA